>NC_056747.1:1059279275-1059579275 GCF_019279795.1 Protopterus annectens | reverse complement strand
TTATTTTTGGGGAAACTTCAACAATGGTTAAATGAAATTTAGTTCCACTGGTTTGTGGTCTGGCATCATGTTATATTGATCAATGAAAAGGACTAGCCTGATATGACTCTGTCATTGTCCATGTTGGTGAGAATGACTGAGATGTACCTCCCTGGACTACATGAAGAGAGACATGGAGGAGCTCTCTGATCTTATAGCCCAGGCAGGTATGACCCTAGCCCTGAGTAGCATCCTGCCATCACCCAGAATGATACCACAGTACAAGGCCAAAATGATTTACTTCAACAATTGGCTAAGCTTTTGGTGTCATTCTAAGGGGATCCAATATCTGTCTGCCTGGGATGACATGATCGACAGACCACGATGCTTTGTCAGAGATGGCCTGCACCTGTTGCCCTTGGGATTATAGATACTGGCTAAGGCTCTTGCCAACTCTATAGTGCCTTTTTTAGGCAAGGTTCAAATGACAAATTCACCAATGTAAAAGGTACAAGCAAGCAAAATCCGAGGGTAATGCTACTCAATGCTAGAAGTCTAAATCTCAAAATGCATTCACTCGAGACACTGCTTAAAATGGAGAACATTGGCATCTGTGCAGTGACAGAGACCTGATTCAAGGCTCCAGAGAGCACCCCTGCATTACCAGGCTATAATTCATACCACAACTTTTGGCCACCTAACCTGGACTGAAACACTAAGTTGGAGGCGTGTCCATATTAAGGATATCCACACCTCCAGGCTAGTTGCTCAGCATAATGCATCTGAGATTATCCAAGTGCAACTAACTCTGGGCAAGAACACAATCCAAATTGTCACTTGCTACAGATCCCCCACCTTGCCCCAGGATTCCCACTCCTCATTTCTTGATACATTGGAAAATATTAGGGTACAATCCAACACCCTAATAATGAGCCATTTCAACTACCCCACCATTAACTGGGAAAACTGCTCATGTTCCAACTCTTTTGCTCGACATTTTCTGGAATTCATAAAGTCCAATGCCTTGGATCAACTTATCCACACCCCCACCAGGGGGAGCAATATCCTAGACCTGGTCATTACCAACATGGACGACCGGTGTTCCACACCAGAGGTAAATTCCTCATTGGTCAGATCCGACCACAAGCTAATCAGCCTAGACATCCACATCCCACCACCACCCCACCCCACCCCCATTAGGGAAACCACCGTAAAAAATTTCTCCAAAGCCAACTTCATGGTTCTTAAGACAGAAGTGGCAAACTTCACGACATCCATGCAGATGGACAATAGAGGTACGACTGCTGAATCCTACAAAAATGCACTTTATAAGCACTTACACGAGTGCATGGATCATGCTATCCCTAACAGAACCAAGATGTTATCCTCCAAAAAAAAAGGAAGCCAATCTGGTGGTCCCCTGCCATAAACAAACTGCAACAGAAGAAAGAAACTGTTGCAAAAAAAGAGTAAAATCCCATGACTGGAACAACTTCCTGGTCAGCCTCAGTAAGAAGATGAGATCCCTCATAAAATCCTCCAAAGCTAGTTATGAAAACAAAATCACCACTGATTCTAAATTCAACCACAAAGCATTCTATAGCTATGTCAAGAATCTCAATGGCAACACTCAGATCTGCTCTGAGTTACAGCTCAATGGCACTAAATATACAGAACCAACTGATATTGCCAACATCCTGGCTGATAGGTTCAGTGCTAACTTTACCCCCCACCCCCACCCCCTAAATGGCCCATCTCTATACCTGAAGAATGCAAACTTCCTGCAATCACGGCTGCTAAGGTAAAAACCACACTCTCCAAAGCCAAGAACATAGCACCCATGGGACCTGACAACATCCCAGGCTGCGTTTTACATGAACTACAGAATGAACTGGAACCCCACCTAAACACCATGTTCAATCATAGCCTCACCTCAGGCTTTGTGCCCATTGAATGGTGCACAGTGACAGTTATCCCACTCCACAAAGAGGGAACCACCACGGACCATGGGAACTATCGCCCCATTAGCCTAACAAGCCTGGTCTGCAAGGCCATAGAATGTATCATCATGGAACTTACAAACAAAGACATTGGTAATCTCCAAACTCTGGACCCCACCCAGTTTGGGTTTGTAAAAGGCAGATCATGTCTCCTAAACCTGATAGACTTCTTTGAAGCAGTCACAAAAGCCGTAGACGAGGGTAAGGTGGTTCGCACAGCCTATCTAGATCTCGCCAAGGCTTTTGACACCATCCCCCACTCTGGAATTATAGATAAACTCACTAAACTAAATATAAATCCCTATGTCATAAGATGGGTTGCCAACTGGCTCACTGACAGAACCCACACTCTGAAAGTAGCAGACACTAAATCCAACTTCAGACCAGTGACAAGTGGAGTACCATAGGGTTCAGTCTTGGATCCTCTCCTGTTTGGTATCTACTTTTCTGAAGTACAAGCTAACACAGAAGGTCTTTGGCTAACGAAGTTCACAGATGACTACAAACTTGGAGCCATAATTGAAACTCCTAACGATGTGGACATCCTACAAAAGGGCCTCACTGAGACAGATGCCTGGAGTCAAAGCCATGGCCTCAAGCACAGTGACAAAAAGTGCATTGTCATCCCCTTTGGTAAAAACTCTGTACCCATGAGCTGCCACATAGGTGGTAGTCTACTTAACACCGTAAGTGTGATAAGAGACCTTGGGACACAGGTGGACAGTAGTCTCTCCTTTGATAATCACATTGCCACAGTAGTCAGGAAATACTTCTACATGGCACACCTCATCACAAAAGGTTTCTCATCCAGGAAAAAAGAAGTCATTGTTCCCCTCTATTCATCACTCATTAAACCCATTATAGAGTACAACACCCCTTTTAGTATGTACCTCACAAGACAACTACAACAACTGGAAAGGTCACAGAAATACCTCACAAAGAGGATCACTGGCCTCAAACAGATGCCCTACGCAGACCGTCTCAAAAAACTCCAGCTTTACTCCGTTGCATATCGTCTACTCAGAGGCAATCTCTGCCTAAGATACAAAGCTATGTCAAACCCTGAGCTGTTGGACATGCTCCACTTAAAGAAATCCCAATCCCGCCAATCTACACGCTCCAGGGACCTAAACCTTGTCACCACAATAAACAGAACATGCTGGAGGGATAGATTCCTGTCCCAGAGACTTCCCATACTCTGGAACAAACTACCTATCTATATCAAACAAAGCTCCTCATAACACTCTTCAAGAAAAATCTTAATGATTGGATGGGAAATTCACCCCGGGGATCACCTCTGTGGCTCTGCTCGACAGGGGCTCAGGAAAATAATTTTCTTGGGTGGCGAAAGCCAGGGTACCTTTTTGGCTATGCGTGTATAGGCCCTAGGGTCAATAGCCTAGTACTACCTATGAATCGTAACACTGATAGTAGTTTTCATTTTTAACTCCACTGGGACAAGTGTTCTGATTCAAATGTAATGATATGCATCACACAGACCATCTGTGTCTCTCACTCTCTTAACAAAAAAAACTACACCAATGCTTGGCTGGACTTGCAGTCACTATATCTATCCCTGTCCATTAAAATATGATATATCTAGAATATTTTGTTGTTTTTTAATAGTTTAAGTTGTTTATATGACTGAGATGTTAATCAGATCTGCAGTTAGGTCAGAGATCACATGCGTCTGTCTTTCAAGGACAGCTTTGCATACCCCTCAACTGTATAGATTTTCGCAGAATGTCCAGATTTTTGCCTCATATTTTTGGTCCATTTTTTTAAAATGTGTTTTTCTGGCAAATTATTAAATATTAAAGTTTAAAAAATAATGACAGACATCTTAGTTTCAGACTTCATACCATTCAGAAAATCCATGCTAATGTAAAACCTGTCATTCTATTAACTTTCTTCAGGGATACCACAAATGCTAATTAAATGGTTCTCTAAAAGTGTTCACATTTGATGATATATATAAAAAAAAAGAACTTTGCGTAACTACTCAGCCTAACAAGACTTGATTCAGGTGAGGTTTTAGCTGGTAACTTGCAGAGCTGAGATCATTTCTGGAGAACATAGTGCACACAGCTGAGATTATGAACAATTTCATCCTCTGTTGGCAATGTGTCATTCTATATATATATATATATATATATATATATATATATATATATATATATACATATAGTTATGCTTGGCAAATGTGCATCCAACAAGGCCATGTCTTGTCTGGAGTTCTTGTTTTGGATATTTAAAATGATAGGACACAGCGGTGGCATTGAATCTTCAGATTTCTTAGTAATTCCTTGCACTTTACAATGAAATTCCTCTTCCACTTTCTTCTAGATATGAAAAAGGATGCAACAGTGTGCCTGGACCTCTGACTGGACATTTGAATTGATGTGAAGATGAACTTGAAAACCCTGTCACTTTCCAAGTCTTTTTGCAATATCTGGAGAATGTTGCATAACGCAGTCTGCCATGGGCAGAACAGAATGAGAAATGCTGCTAATGACCCATTTCATCCTGGCTCTTGTGGCAGTGTAGTAGGCCGCACAGTGCATACCAGCCACTGTTTCATCATTAACAAACATCATACTTTTAGACAATTTCACTTGTACAGAGGGATAAAGCCCTGACTGTGACCCAGGCAACCTATATTCAATCACTGGCATGTGTACTTGCTGGAGCTGGTGTAGGACAGGAAGGAATGAAGGGGTAGCATCTGCTCATCTTCTCCTTGGAGATATGCTAGCAAGAGTGGTCCACAGGTCATGCCTTGACAGAGACCAGAACTTGGAGGAACAGCCAGACTATGTATGCAGGTAGGTTGGAGTGGTGTGCCTGTTCAGGGACTGAAGTGGACACATTTCTACTGACCATGCCTCAGTATCACCCAGTCATCAGAAGTATGTTAACACTCAAAGGGATCTAATGCTGAAACAACCAAGCAAAGCTTCCTAAATCCAGGATCACCTGTATGACAATAATGGGGAAACACCATCACCAGCAGCAATAGTGGGGAAACACCATCACCAGCAGCATACGTACTGTTTTCCGAGTTATACTCCATGTGTTTAGCATCTCTAACACTAGCAAATTTATATATCTGGGAGACTGACAATAACTACTCTGTAATTTTTATCTTACAAGACACAGATTCATAGCATCAATACTGTATAAAATAATCTGGTTAATATATAACGTCAGTTTCTACTATGTCATCCCATATTGTATAATATTCCAGTATATTTTACTTTGTCATTATTATTTCCAGCCAGTATTAATGTTCTGTACAAAAGTGTATTTGCTATTGGGACATTAGAAATTTTATTAGAATGCTGACATACAGGTTTAAGGTATCACACAGTGATCTTTTTGCAGTTTTTAAACCAAGGATAAAGCAGATATGTTTTGATAATAGAATGTCTAGACATGATGATCATTTGGTGTCTGAGAAAAATTAATCAGACCCAGTCTTGGAGATACTTCAAAGAGGCACCACATCAACATTTTTCCAGGCTCGTGAGTAGTTGTGGTGATGGACAGGCTTGACTGGCCATCCTAGAGCATGCATATGCACAGTACATAACCTCTACTGCCTACCTATTTTAAAACTGCTGGAGTTAATAAACTCATGTAACTAAAAAAAAAAAAAATACAGTGCATGTATTTGAATCATAATTGCTCAGTAGCAGTACAATAAAAGTAGGGTTTAAGGGGGCAGCATTCCCCTATATAGACTGAACAAGTACTGATAAATACTAAATTACTTACATAAACTGGCATCTGTTATTACACTTAAAAAAGAGTCAGTCCAGCTTATGTTTATTTCCTATTGACCTGCTGTTGCCACATTTTGTTCGAATGAATGACTGAAGTATTGCAGGGCTGATATTTAAGTTGCTGTAGTTCAGTCCCAGAATGTCGGTACTGTTGAACAGCTCACCAAAATAGCTTTCAACATTCCAGCACAGAAATGTGGAAAACTTAATGACTTAAACTATGAGGCTCACAGCATGGCTATTAAATGCGTCTTAATACTAACAAAACAAAAAAGAGTTCTTTTAATGAACTAATATGATTAAGTATTATGTACCATGAAAATGTTTCTTAAAAAAATTCATAAAAATTAGTGTGCATCAAACCCTGTAAGACTTAAAAATGACAAATGCTCCTCATAATGAGGTACTCTACTTGAAAGGAATGCTCGCCAATAGTGCTTTTTTATTTTGTAAAATAGATATCTGTAAAAACAAAATGAAAACTCCAGCAAAGCTAGAACTTCCAATAAGTGACCTCCCAAGCCTCTTGTATCAGAGGCACATGGGATATATGCAAATTATCCTTATGAACATCAGGTATTTCAGCTAATTGGCAATTCTGAATGCCCATGACTTGTTTCGTCGTTTTAATGGACAATTTCAGGCCAATAAAGCCAAATTAGATATCTGGTAATTGGAGATGTGTGCTATTGCATATCAACTGTTGAACAGATAAGGTGGGCCATGCAGAGGTGGGCTTTGTTAATGCATATCCAATGTGGTGCTTCTTTGAGGTATAGTCCCAGTATTGTTCAGACAACCAAAAATGTTTATGAAATAATGTAACTATATCTTTTCATACAAAAAACAAGTAATCTCCGTGGTATCCCCGAAGTCTCAAAACAACCCACTAAAGTGGAGTGGGTCCAAAAACAAAACAGTGTAAGAAACTTCTCTGTGTGGAAGATTTTCAGTCCATATATTTCTAGTTAATCACTGTATATTAATCAGATCAGACAATGGTAGTAGAAGTAACGAACATAAACTCATCTTAAGTCAAAACAAAACAAAACAAAAAGTAATAATAGAAAATATATAATTGTACAGCATTACTAAGTATTCGAAAGTAATCCAAGCAAGGCAGGCAGTCTGTTTCCAGTCGAAAATCCTTTATTAAGTACACAGACAAGCGATCCAAGTAAAACAAAAATAGAGTAATAATTTCCTCACAAGCTTTCTAAATATATATATACTTTTTATCAGGCATGGGAGTGGTTTGTTGTGCTGTAAAACAAAGTGTTATTGGTACACATGTGAAATTCACATCCATTCCCCCATCAGTGTGACATTCGAGCTGGTCCTGCCCTACTTAGTAGCTGTCATAATAATATATAACCCTTATGTACTGTAAATTAAATTATATAATGATGTGGTACCTCTTATTTAACCAAATTAAGTAGATTATTAAGTCTGTGATTTTATCCAAGACAATATACTACATGGCTGGAAATATATCAACCTTAGTTCATTTGGCAACCAAAATATATATATAAATATATACATATACATTTTGCATGTAAAAATCAATTTCTATTTTCATAACCTATGGTTAAAGATCGCTTTCGTCCTTCTAGACTTCTTCAGGTCTGTGTACAAGAACTCTAAAAAACTATATAATTGTATAATTAGTTAGTATTGCTATTACACATCATTTTGAATAAAGTGGAAAAAAGAACCAGAAAAAAATAAAAATAAGAAAAAATGTATGTATGATGATGGAAACAAAATATACACTTAAATTTCAACTGATTTAAAATGGTATTTAAAACCAGTTTGTAGAATAAAATAAAATAAAATACAATTAGTCATGTAAACAATGTGGCAATTTTTTAAAGTTCCAATGCACTGTTAATTGAACAGTAGTAGTTTAGTCCAGGCTTCCTAAAAGAGTTCAGCTTTAATTGCTACATGAGTTCATGTTTCTCCAGAATATTCGGGATGTCTCCTTCAAGATCACCCATGTCTATGCGATCCAGGATCTGGAACTTAAAACCTGTGTGTCTTTTATGAAGAGAAAGGTGTTTGGCTAGTGCATTAGTTTTACATCCAGAGCGGATTTCTGACAGATGACATGAAATCCTACGCTTGAGTTTATTTACAGTCTTGCCCACATAGAATGTATCACATTCATTGCACTGTGCCCTGTAAATTACTTTTTTAGTGTTACAGTCACCCCCTGCACTGGTTTTAATGATCTTCTTTAAATAAGGGCAATAAAGGCAATAAAAACTATCACCTTTTATCTTTATATGTGTATCTTTTCATACAAGACAATTCTTCTAAATTTTCAAGTTTTTCTTTCCAAAAAGTTGTTTCTTTTCATTGAATCCAATGCTAACAGTGTCACATATAGTAAAAGCACAGTTTACTAATTATTCCATTTGTTTTATGCCTGAACATGTTTTTGTCTTTTTGTAAACTCTTACATTTTCTTTTCTATATTTGTTTCATCTTTTACAGTACATAGGCTAGAAAAAGTACAGCAATTAGGTTTTGTCATTATTTTTATCTATACAGCCGTACAATGAAACTCTTAAATGTGGGTACTTAAATATACTTTATCAGCCAGAGACCAGCATCGGATTTTGGATAAGTAGTATGGCCTGGAGATACTGTCCTGAATCTGAACAAAAGCAAGTGTTTCAAGCTTAGTTTTTGAATGTAAATAGATAACAAAATCCACTCACACATCAATTTGTTTTTCTTTCTTATTGCATATTAGTTGTCCTTCCTTTTAATCAAATTACTCTCCTGATTTTCTGTCAGCATTTGTTTTTTTCTACACTGCATTTTTGTAAAATTGCACATTCTCTTATTACAGCATTTTTAAATTGCATACAGTAAGTCACTGAAGCAAGTCAATGAGTCAGGGGAGGAAGTGTTCCATCAAACACTAATTCTTATTAAAGTGTGAAAAATATGTGAGTGCAATACAAGCCATCTCAATCCATATCGCTTGTAAATCGGAGGAGTCAGATTACTTACACTTGTACTTTGATTATATTTCTTAGTTCCGGAAAGCAAATAACTCAGCTACTATTTCAAGCCTAATATTTGTATGTGCCTTAAAAATGATGTATCAGTAATGGCCACTACTAAAAAAAAACAGAGGAAGCAATGTAATGAAAAATGTTAACTGATGATGACAGTCAAAAACCTAGGAAATCTTGGTACTCTCATTGTAAGCTTGTGGGGAGAGAGAGAGAGCCACAATAAATGACCCTGTCATTACAAGGTACTCTCTCTCTCGCTCTCTGTCCCTATAAAGTGACATCAGGAATGTGGAAGCCTTCACTATAAAACAGAATCACACAGTGTAGTAGCCCCCTGTTCAGGCTATCCTGGGGAGTAACAAATTAGAATGTAATAACTACTTACACTGGTAACAAGATGCAATGGAAAACATGCATTTTTTTTTTGTTTTTGTCTGTGATTGTCCTTTAAAATGTAATACATATTTGTTAAATAAATGTAGCCATCAGTAGAGGAAACAATGTCCAAAACAAGCCTTCTACTTTATAAAATTTCAACAATTTAGACAGTTGTCAGTGATCTGTTGATCTGACAAATGTCATGGTCTTTATCTTTAGCTGTATGTGGGATACTTAAAAAAAATGCAGAACCGTATTCCATTGTGTCATTGTCCATAATGACAGCTTCCAGAAATGCTTTAACTGTGTATCAATTGTCTTATTTTTAAGCAAGAGATGCTCTATCAGTGTTTATATCAAAGAAAAATGAGAGGAGACTGTGATATGCATGCAATTAGAACAGTTAAATATGGTTACAGTATTAAAGGTTATATTTTTTTCTATTTTAAACAATGTAATTGCTTAACTTATTGGTGTGCATGCATGTGCTTTTTCAAGTAGCTCAAGGTTGAGGACATCTATTTAATATTCTCTGTAGCACATCACCATAAGTTTACTCTTGCTGTAAAATAAGCAAAATCCATTTTTTTTTCTCAAAACCTGTAAGCAGGATTTCAGTTGCTGAATCACGCATGACCAGCCGGTAATACTACGATAGTTCTAATTCACAAACTGAACTATGGTAGAACATAATACTAGCCCTCATAGCTCCTAGAATAGAATAGAAATGCTATGGAGGAGGAGAAACTGTCAAGGCATGCTTTACTGCAGTTGCACACCATGATCTTGGACATGAAGCTCCCTCAGTTCAAGGCAGGGTCTATAGTGCAGGGAGCAACAATCCCTAACTGTAGATCCAGGTGTGATTTGATAATCAGGCCCAGTCTCTGTGGAATCATCTGGGTGGTTAAGGGTGCAACAGAATTTTGCCAGGTCACTTGTCCTAGGGGAAAGGGAGAGAGAGAAACGTTTGCTCAGTTTAAATTTCACATGGAAACCATGGACTTTAGACTTGCAAAAAAAGAATATATCATCAGAACATTTACAGAAAAGTTCTATACAGACATTATTGCATACTTATGTACTAGTGCAGGGTTGGACTGTGGGTAAAGCATTATTAACAACAATGAAAAAAAAAGCACCCCACATTTCAGAATAATGGATTGTCTGGGTGTCATGACCTCATCATGACCTACTCCTTAAATCTTCCACAAGCAGGTCTTTGTTCTGGAACAATCCAAACAGTGTTAGGATGTTAGCTGCAGAAGACTGATAGAAGGTTCCATAACATGGCAAATGTCAGAGAGAAGGTGAGGCAACCTAAAATTATTTAAAAAAATAAATAAAATGCATCAGATATAATCTCATAAATACGTTTCTCCAGCATCTTAAAATGATAAGTCAGAATTCATACATATCCTACAGCTGCGCAGAGCTGTTAACACCATGAAAAACACACATCACAGCTGAGTGGAATTCACAGTGGCCTATATAGTTCTAGGAGTATCTGCATACACATTTGCATATCTAGATGAATCCAGGTACAAAGTAGACATAGAGATGAAGCTCCACGCCATATGTTGCTATTCACAAAAGTGTGAATCATGGAGTATTGTGTACAATTCAAGTGCAGACTAACCACAGTAACAGTACAGATTCACTTTACATCCATGTAAAATCTGTGTATTGCACAGCATAACAGTGCTGAGAAGTCACATTGCCATATATTCAGAGATTAGAGCATGCAGAGCAGTAAGACTCAGCAGCCTTATCACTGCATATGACAGATGGCACTCTGCGTACATCAACTCTGTTGTAGCCTAAAGGCACTGATGCAAAGGAGCTCCTGTCATTGGGAGATACAGCAGCATCAGATCACATTCGCATACTAAGCAAAAGGTCACTGCTCCATAGGCGTGACAAGAGGCTGAAGTATTTCAGGAATCATTCCTGATCATGACATTAGAGCAAAGAATAGCAGAGCTACCTCATCATCCCTTGTGGCATGCCACCAGTGTGCGGTCATCATAGCTCTATGAAAATACGTAGCTGGATTTTACCACAGTCAATTAGCATGGACATAGACTGGTGATGACCATCCCTACTATATTTCACTGCATTGTTGGAGGTATAGGAATACAAGAGGAATGTATGACACTTTTACTACTGAAAATGTATAGCATTTTAGTAGGAAATGCAGTGTAGTATCCAAGGATATTTGCTTTCACTCTAAAATACAGAATATGGCTAATGTAAAGTAATCAGAGAACTTACAAATAAATGACTGAATTCAATAATAGTCCATTCCTTAAGTCCAATCTCTAGATAATACTTTGCTACATTATATTACAAACAGTATGGCATTTTAGGTCAAACACATGCTACAATATTTATTTGAAGTTTGTGGGGTTAACGATCACATTTTGGAAATAAAGTAAAAAAAAAAAACGAAATTGTGCCTGATCTTGTCAACTGATGGTTTGAGTAAGATCCATGTGCATATAGTCTACCTCTGAGATGATTCAGGTTCTGAATCACTCTGTAATCAGATCTGCATACAAGGCACACTGTGTAAAACCTTCTTACAAGACTGTACATTACGTTTGTGAATCCCCTTCATAGCTCATTGCATTACAAAGGCTTTCAATTCAGGCACAGTGGAACTAAAAAAAAGTCTTATTCTTCACTGGCATATGATCTGACTGCAGTAGAACTGAGTAATTTGTACTTATGGTAGAAAGGCTGTGAATGGCCCTTGACAGCTTTCTACAAGCAGTAGACGTTTCCAGAGGGAGGATCTGTCTTAATATCTGTAGGTTTCTTTTCCTCATGTCTAGGCTACATTGATCAACTACATTTCAGTGATACACTCATTGTGATGACAGATGTTTTAAGGAAATAACATGGCTAGAATATCAACAAATGCTTATGGGGAAGGCTAAAAGAACCTTAAAAGCCTAAACAAAACGATCCAAAGACACACAAAAAGTAAACAGTTTTACCAAAACGTCATAACATAAATTCAGCTACAGTGCCAGTGTTGGTAATAAAGATGCACAGTGCCAGATTAGGGGTTAATTTTGGAAATAAATAAAAACACATTAGTACCCATGAACATTAACTGTTACTCAGCAAACTATGTGCAAAGACCAGTAAACCCAACTTGTGCATGAGTAGAAGAGTGTAGAAAGGGAAGAGGACCCTCCTATAAAAGTGGTCCTACTATTTGAATGGCATCAGCATCAACCCCTTTTTTCCTACTTTATACATGGGGTCAGAGTGTCACATTAACAGTGACATCACCTAGAGGCTCACACTTCTGGATGATTCATTGTCTGTACTATTTGAACACCAGTACACCTGCACACATGTACCATGTTTTAAGGGAACACTGCTATAGCAATTCACAACATGGATGTGAGTGTATCAAGCAATGCATCCTCAGCTTCCAGAAGTGTACATATGGTATATAATATGCCCTGCAAGGCAGCCAAAGCAACCCCCGCCCCACCTGTACACTGAATATCATGTTTTAATACTTATGTAATGTACGAATATATTTCTAATCAGTAGCTATACAAACACTTTACTTATTTATTTATTGACATTTGATTACCAGGAAAGTCCAACTAGGTAGGAACCCATTTTCAGCGAAGGTCCAGGGAGAAAAGCTCCAAAGCATTAGAAAACATTTTGAGAACAACAATTTTACAGTTTTAAAAAATAATACAAAAAAAACTACTAAAGCTTAAATAATTATACCAAATTAGACATAATATGAAAACATTGGCTAAGAATAGATACACGACAATGATTTAGTAGCTAAAGAAATTTTTCTCGGTTTATAGAGAAATTAAAGGTACGTTAGTATAATAGAAACAGGAATTGCAAAATGAAGCAAGATAAAAGCAGGTGTATGGTATATTTAGAGAGAATGCCAGGGGACAGAAATTTATAGAAGTAAGGAAGTGAGTAGAGAATGGAGAGTAAGGAGATGTAAGATGTGAATAGGTATTTGTTCATATTTAGGGATATAGTTTATCCTGGTGTTGAGCAAGAACAGATCCAACTTTTGACTAGGAAGTCTTTTAGAATGGTTATGAAAGCTGGGAGGGAGGGTATTGACCTGATGGATTGTTATAACTTGTTGATACTTGTGAACCCCTGCTATCTCTGAAAAAAACAAAAAAACAAAAAAATCTTGCTTTTTTCCCACTTTTCTGAGATTTAAAAAAAGTTCAGTTACAGGCTTGCTGTTCTGAACTGTTTGTAAGTTTCTTGGAGGCCATTTTTTGCTTGGTCTAAAGGGAAGTCTCTCTGTTCATCAGTGGCAGTGATAAACATTGAGCAGCCTGCCTGCCCCTGTGGGAGTGGTTACTGACTTGAAACTGTAGTTTTATTGGCCATTTTGGGTCAATTCCTAACTCCTTGATCTTCCTCTCTTAAATCCCGATTGCCTCCTGGTTTTGGCATCTTTTCAGACTTGTTGGCTGTTGGTGAAGCACCCACCAAGAGGAGAAAATGCTGAGAGAAGAAAGGAGCCACTTTTGAGATTTTAAGTATTTTTCTTCAGATTATTTGCTAAGTTTTTCTGCATAGCCGCCTACTCTGAGCATTTACTGGCTTGTTAAACTTGATTTCTGCATTAGTAACTGTATTTAGAGCACAACCTAGAGCTGTTTACTGAATTTCCTGTTTGCACTTATTTTTAAAATCGTTTTTTTCTCAAAACTTGCATTTTATCTGTCTCTGGCCTAGCACTCAAGTGTGGGGTCATTTACTGCACTGTTATAACTTGTTGATACTTGTGAACCTCTGCTATCTCTGAAAAAACAAAAAAACAAAAAATCTTGCTTTTTTCCCACTTTTCTGAGATTTAAAAAAGTTCAGTTACAGGCTTGCTGTTCTGAACTGTTTGTAAGTTTCTTGGAGGCCATTTTTTGCTTGGTCTAAAGGGAAGTCTCTCTGTTCATCAGTGGCAGTGATAAACATTGAGCAGCCTGCCTGCCCCTGTGGGAGTGGTTACTGACTTGAAACTGTAGTTTTATTGGCCATTTTGGGTCAATTCCTAACTCCTTGATCTTCCTCTCTTAAATCCCGATTGCCTCCTGGTTTTGGCATCTTTTCAGACTTGTTGGCTGTTGGTGAAGCACCCACCAAGAGGAGAAAACGCTGAGAGAAGAAAGGAGCCACTTTTGAGATTTTAAGTATTTTTCTTCAGATTATTTGCTAAGTTTTTCTGCATAGCCGCCTACTCGGAGCATTTACTGGCTTGTTAAACTTGATTTCTGCATTAGTAACTGTATTTAGAGCACAACCTAGAGCTGTTTACTGAATTTCCTGTTTGCACTTATTTTTAAAATCATTTTTTTCTCAAAACTTGCATTTTATCTGTCTCTGGCCTAGCACTCAAGTGTGGGGTCATTTACTGCACTGTTATAACTTGTTGATACTTGTGAACCTCTGCTATCTCTGAAAAAACAAAAACAAAAAAATCTTGCTTTTTTCCCACTTTTCTGAGATTTAAAAAAGTTCAGTTACAGGCTTGCTGTTCTGAACTGCTTGTAAGTTTCTTGGAGGCCATTTTTTGCTTGGGCTAAAGGGAAGTCTCTCTGTTCATCAGTGGCAGTGATAAACATTGAGCAGCCTGCCTGCCCCTGTGGGAGTGGTTACTGACTTGAAACTGTAGTTTTATTGGCCATTTTGGGTCAATTCCTAACTCCTTGATCTTCCTCTCTTAAATCCCTCTTTTGCGCGGTTTTGCGCATTTTTATGCATAGCGCAACAACGGGCAGCGCTGCCTAATTGGGTTTAAACTATTCCTGGCTCCACAGAGTCTGCACTTTGCTTTTTACCTTGGAACTGCTCTCTCTCTCTCTCAATTTAAACGCCATATTCTCATTCTAAGGCCCTTCACTGGTCCAAATAAGTAATCTTACAAGTTAGCACTATCAAACCATAAGCACTACTTACTCTTATACTCTCTACGATTACCTTGTCCCCTATTGGTCCATCTTAATTCAGTTTCCCTATATTACTCTAGCATGTCCAAAGGTCAGTCAATGGTTTCCTCTCCAGTCCAGCTGGTGAATCTGGGAATTTTGAGGCAATGTTACAACTGTCTCATGTACACGGACAACCCTGTCCTCCTCCAAACAGGTTCAAATATATGTGAGAGATGCAACCATATAGCCAAACTGGAGGCTGAGCTCTCTCATCTCAAAACTGGTGAAACCAGTCAGGGGGAGAAGGTAACCTCACACAACACAATTCCAGTATCACATAGTCCCACCACATCAGCGAACCAAACACATAAATACACAAAAACATACTCGGAGGCTCTAAATAAAAATCTACCTAAGCAACAGAGACCTCCAAAGCAGACATCCAAGCAAACGCTACCCCAAAACAAAGCACGCACAACATATAGCCCACAAAGTCAGTTTTGCAAGCAGCCACAGCCCTTAAGGCTGAATAATACACCTGCTACTCTTGTAATAGGTGACTCTATTGTCAGACACACTGACGTCCCGCTCACCAGACTGAATAAAGAGAAGGTCACAGTGAGCTGCCTGTCGGGCGCTAGGATCCGCCACATAACGCAAGCACTCAGGTCACTCCAAAGCAAATACAAATATGACTCAGTCATTGTACATGCTGGTGTGAATGACCTGAGCTGTACCTCCCTGGACTACATGAAAAGAGACATACAGGAGCTCTCTGATCATGTAGCCTAGGCCGGTATGACCCTGACCTTGAGCAGCATCTTACCCTCACCTAGAAAGATGCCACAATACAAAGACAAAATGATCGATTTTAACAATTGGCTAAACTTTTGGTGTCATTCTAAGGGGATCCAGTGTCTGTCAGCCTGGGATGACATGCTCGACAAGCCACGTTGCTTCGCTAGGGACGGCTTGCACCTGTCACCACTGGGCTTTCGGATATTGGCAAAGGCTCTTTCCACCCCCATAGTGCCTTTTTTAGGCAAGGCTCAAAAGTCAAACCCACCTCCATAGACAGCACAAGAAACAAGAAACTAAGGGTAATGCTGCTAAACGCCAGAAGTCTTAACCTCAAGATGCACGCACTCAAAGCTCTCCTCAGTATAGAGAACATTGATATCTGTGCAGTGACAGAAACCTGGTTCAAGGCTCCAGAGAGCACCCCGGCACTACCAGGTTATACCTCATATTATGCTTTTCGGCCCCAAAACCTGGACCGAACCACAAAAGGAGGGGGAGTGTCCATATTTATCAAGGATATCCACACCTCCAGGTTAGTGGCATTGCACGAAGTATCGAAGACCATCCATGTGCAACTAACAGTGGGCAAGACTGCTTTTCAGTTTATAGCATCCTACAGACCACCCTCTCAAAGTCAGGAATCCCACTCGGCTTTCCTGAAAACATTGGAGAACATGAAGATCTCTCCGAACACCATTATATTGGGTGACTTCAACTACCCAAACATAGACTGGGAGCACTACTCAAGCCCCAGCACCTTAGCCCAAAGGTTCCTGGAAATTGTAAACTCAAATGATATGGAACAACTAGTCACCACTCCCACAAGAGGGCATAACATACTAGACCTGATCATTACCAACATGGGGACTCTATGCTCCACACCTGAAGTATATCCCTCATTGGTAAGATCAGACCATAAATTAATTTCACTGGATGTCCACATCCCAACCCCACCCCCAGCCCAGAAAACCACAGTGAAAAACTTCTCATTTCTCAAAACTGAAATGGAATCCTTCAAGGCCCCAGGGCCAGTGGAAACTACTGCCCAAACTGCAGAATCCTATATAAACGCATTCTACAGACATCTCCAGGAATGCATGGATCATGCTATCCCAAACAAAACCAAAACCCAAACATCCAAAGGCAGGCGTCCAGTCTGGTGGACCCCAGCCATAAATAAACTATACAACAGAAGGAGGAAGTTACTACATGATAGAGCAAAATCCCTAATAGGGAAGGCATCCCTAATCAGTACTAGCAAAAAATTACGATCCCTCATAAAATCCTCCAAGGCCAGCTTCGAGAGAAAAATTGCTCAGGACACTAAAGACAATCATAAGGCTTTTTTCAGTTATGTTAGGAACCTGGGATGCAACTCCCAGACTTGTTCTGAGTTGATTCTAAACAACAAAAAATACACTGAACCCACAGACATCGCCAATATCCTGGCAGACAGGTTCAGTGCAAACTTCTCCACCCCCCCCCAAAAAAGAGCAAGTATCTATCCTGGCAGAGGGCTGCCTCCCAAACATCTCTGATGCTCAGGTGAAGGCTGCCCTCTCCAAAGCAAAAAACACTGCTTCCATGGGACCAGATGGCGTCCCGGGTTGCATCCTACATGAACTCCAAGAAGAACTAATCCCTCAAATAAAACAGCTGTACAATCTTAGCCTCACTACAGGATATGTGCCCACAGAATGGCGTACAGCAACAGTGGTCCCACTCCACAAAGGTGGAGCCTCCACGGACCCTGGAAACTATCGCCCCATAAGCCTGACTAGCTTAGTCTGCAAGGCTATGGAGAGGATCATCATGTAGCTCATAAACAAAGACATTGGGGACCTACAGACACTAGATCCTACCCAGTTCAGCTTCGTCAAGGGCAGATCCTGCCTTTTGAACCTGGTTGACTTCTTCAAAACAGTCACCAAAGCCATAGATGAAGGGAAGGTAGTCCACACAGCCTATCTAGACCTAGCAAAGGCATTTGACACAATACCCCACTCGGGTATCATAGATAAGCTGTCCAGCTTAAATATAAACCCCTATGTCACAAGATGGGTCGCAAACTGGCTCGAAGACAGAACCCACAGAGTGAGAGTTGCTGGAGCCATGTCAGACTGGAAACTGGTCACAAGTGGCGTCCCACAAGGTTCTGTCCTGGGACCGCTCTTGTTTGGTATATACTTTTCCGAGGTACAGGCCAACATCGGAGGACTATGGCTCACCAAGTTCACAGACGACTGCAAACTAGGCACCATAATCAACTCTCCAGCTGACACAAACATCCTTCAAAAAGGTCTCACAGAGATGGATAACTGGTGCCAGAGCCATGGTCTAAAGCTAAATGCCAAAAAGTATATAGTCATACCCTTTGGCAAAAACAATGTGCCCACAAATTATCACATAGGCGGTAACCCATTAAGTACAGAGAAAGTAATTAGGGATCTGGGGACCTAAGTTGATAGCAATCTCTCCTTTGACAACCACATTGCCAAAGTGGTTAGAAAGACCTTTTACATAGCCCACCTCATCATGAAAGGATTCACATCTAGATCAAGAGAGGTAATCGTGCCCCTTTATTCATCCCTCTTCAGGCCCATCATAGAATACAATGCCCCTTTTGGGATGTACCTTACCCAACACCTGCAGCAATTAGAAAGACCCCAAAAGTACCTCACCAAGAGGATCAAGGGACTCAAACAGATGCCATATGCTGCTCGGTTAAAAAAAAATCCAGCTCTACTCAGTTGCATACCGCCTACTTCGAGGCGATCTATGCCTGACATATAAAGCTATGTCCAATCCAGAATTAATGGACATGCTCCACCTCAGTAAATCTAAATCCCTTAGAGCCACATGCTTGAGGGACTTGAACCTCAGCACTGAAATAAATAGAACTTGCTGGAGGGACAGATTCATAACCCAGAGGCTCCCTTCGCTCTGGAACAGAATTCCAATTCATGTTAGGCAGAGCACCTCACTGAATCTCTTCAAGAAGAATCTTGATGAGTGGATGGGGGATCATAGGTTTGTCCCGGGGATTACTTCCATGTCACTATTAGACAGAGACACAGCAAACTAAACCTTAAAAAGGGCACAGTATACTCAAATCAAGGGGTGGCGTAAGCCAAACAAAATCGGACTAGGCTTATAATTGCCCCAGGGCAGATAGCCTAGATAGAATGAACCTATAAACCTATGAACCTAAGATGAGATCCAGGCAACATGGTGCGTCTACACAAGTACACTGACCTTTTTTAAAAGAATGCTGCAATAACAGTTGCATAGGTGATGGAGCAAGACCTGCTCACTCCTTTCAAAGTGCTGAGGGGCTTGCCATAACAAATTCCCAACCACTTAAAGGGTCTGTTTTCCTTAGACACAAACAGCTGATCATATGGTCTTAGTGGCTTATTCCTCTCAGAACAGTTTTTTAGATGTCTTTTCACCTCCATGGTGTGCAAAATTATTTCACCCTCCTTCTCCTGTATAGGAAATAAGATAGACAGCTGATGGATTGATTAAATGAAAGTGTAGAAACCATTAAGTATAAAGGAATGATTTGCTTTCAAAGAAACCATGTCTTTATGGAAAACTATATATAATTCTTTATACCTGTTTCTAGAAAGTATGAATAAGTTGAAGAATAAATCAAAGAAATGGAAAGGATGAGGCTTTGGTGCAACTGAGTTGTTAAGGCACTCCTGTACTACTCTGAAAGCCAATCTTAGATGTAGATGCAGTAGAATATGGGTAATATCAATTTTCCTCTGTGCTTCTACAATGCTTTGATAAACAGACAAAGAGAATTATGGCATGCTACCATCCTTCAAATTAAACATGGATGGATGGGTACTTATAAACTTACTCTACCTGCTTTGCCTTCTTGAGAAGGGGGTGCACAGCATGAGGGTGAGAACTGGCAAGGAGTAAATGGTCTTGTGATTGAATTGCCTTGGATTTATAATTATAATAATACTCATTTGTTAACCAGGTAAGTCCATTAGACATACAGTTTCAAGGGTGACCCAGTAGTAATGTCTACTTAAGTGACTTGCTTAAGACCACATAGTAGGCAAATGATGGCTGGGGAACTCAAACCCTGCATCGCAAAAACTACAGCTCACAGCCTTAACCCTGTGTTCCAACTGTCCAACATTTCCTGTGATCCTTTGAAGACTTGTGGTTCAGAAATCCTTCTGTCTGAAGTAGCTTGCTAACAAATAATTTTCTAAAAGAAAAAGATAAGATTGGCTTCTATGTCACAAAGCTTATCTTACATATGGGAAGTAAAGTATGTCCTGCATGTTTCTAGTGAGGGATCGCCTACAGTGGTTTTCAACCTTTTTACACTTGGGGACCAGTGAAAATAGGAAAATAACGTTGGGGACCACTAAGGCAAAGCCCCAAAAATAGAGACAAACTTTAAATATTGCTCTCACAAAACTAATAAAGCTGCTAGAATAAAAGGCATTGAGTTATTATGAATTTTCGAAAGGATTTGAAGTCTGAAACTCAAATGCCTGTCGTTATTTAGTGAATTCTGTCCTCATGGATTTACAACAATAAACCCAAAAAAACACAGATTTTATGAAGAACAGACTAAAAATATGAGGCAAAATTCTGGACATTCTGTGAAAATCTGGACAGTTGAGAGACACCTCCCTCCTGCTTTTTACACACACACACACACACACACACACACACACACACACACACACACACACACACACACACACACACACACACACACACACACACACATCCCTACCTACCTACTTCTTTCACACACACACACACACACACACACACACACACACACACATCCCTACCTACCTACTTCTTACACACACGCACAAATACACACCTACCTACTTCTTACATACACACACCTATCTACCTTCCATTTAAACAAACAAAAAAACACGCACACACACACACACACACACACATACACACACACACGCACACATAAACACTTACCTGTCACATCCATTTGTGGTCTGCATTTTAAACATCTTCTGGCATTCAAATTCCACACACGTGGAAGACAAAGACGTAAACAGTCTGTCACACAGACGTTACAGGTTTTGTGCGATCGGACACAAAAGGCATTCTTCAATGCCCTTAAAAAAAAAAAAAAAAAAAATGTATTTAATTAAGAATGTCTCCTGTTTCAAGGACTGGCAGGAAATTTCTGCCATGGCACAATGGTTAAAAAACGCTGGCCTACAAGACATAATTTACACCAACCTGAGAAGTCAATGAAAATAATACAGCATGTTTTAATAGTGCAATATGCTAAATTGGCAAAATGTAAGACTGTGAAATCAGGTAAAATCTGAGAATCTGATATATTTGTCTTTGCACCAAAAAAAAAAAATGAGGTTCTTTTATATAAGTATGATTTCCAGATAGTAGGTCTTTAAACGTCTATCATCAAAGGGAATACAACATGAGAAAATCTATCTGTAGGAATCAAATTGGGATCTTTCATATCATTAACCCAAGAGACCTGAAGTTTGGAAGAAGAGCTCAGCTTTCTTGCTTAGTTAGCAATCTCCTATGTAGTGATAACAACTACTGGTTGGCTGACCCATGGACATCTATCTGTGTTACAGGGCTAAACAATATTTATTTTGGACCTTTGAGAATTCAATTTGCCTTTTCTTTTCTAACTTTGATATGCTTTTGGTCTCTCTACCTGTTAGCAATCCACTCTCTCCCAATATCTCTTAACTGATTCATTCCTTACACAACAAAGACCATCTGCTGTGGTGAGAGTGGATCAAAAGGGGGCCATCATTTGACCAGAGGTGGTTATCATTCAGCAAGCATAAAGGTGATTTGTGCCCTGCTGTGCATCTGTCAATTTACCATTCTCCAAGGATGAAGTATGCCATTGTCCCATCAGAATTGATGAACCTATTCATCCACTAGGATATCAGCCCTATAGTCCATTTATTTTCTGGGGTGCAAGCCAGATGAATCAGGATCAGGACAATGATTTTCGATTTTCAGACAAAAATGAAATTCCATTCCATTTCCATGACATGAAGTCCAAGAATCATACCCATGTTTTTTCAATTCAGTTTACGGTCATGTTGGTGACTTCATTATATTTGCTTCTGCTTCAATATATATATATATATATATATATATATATTTAAAATGTAACATTTTCTAGGCATGGAGTACTCAATAATACAAGCGTACAATAATAAAATAATACACATTAGCAGAAATACATCTTGCAGTGAAGTAGATCTCTGGCTTAAAATGCCAGATTCCATAAAAATCCCATTTTTTTTTCAGTTCTCTGATAGTCCAAATTTGTGATTTACTGGTATTTGTCCTAGAAAATGGAACATCAGTGTCCCTGACTAGGAGAAGGGGCTATCATTCGCATAGCAAAGGATCAGATTGTTGGTTTGTGTCCTATTATTCTCTCATGTGTCCATAAGTGTCTAAAGAGAAGCTTGCAGTGGGCTCATGTTGTGGTGTCCATGCCTCGACATGTGGTGCAACTAAAGCTTTGCACCGTGGCCCCATAGTAGACAGCACCATTGCATGATCCCATTCTTCCACAGTGTTTCTACCACAGACAAAGTGCATGGACATGTACTCCATCTCTCTCCTAATGAGAGTTAAGCAGGCTCTACATTTTCATACCTCTTCTCCCCCACAACAGCTCCAGCAGGTGCTTGATCCACTAACTGAGCTCAGGTCACATGGGTCACAGTCAGCACAGTCAGAGTTTTATCCTTCTATGTCATCATAGCAAGCCCTGGAACATCCACATTTAAGGAAAACCATAACAGACTTCAGACAGGAGAACTACTCAATAGTTACATGCCATTATCTGTGATGCAGGTCTCAGACATGATTCTAATAATCCTTCACCTCTCCCTTGGTGGCCAGTGTGTGTGCCTGCATCATTAAGGGGTTCTGAAACACCTCTCCCAATATGTATACTTCCACACATGCACTGACTATTTATACATGCTAGACACCCAGTTTTGATTAGAAGGAAGACATTACATGACTGGACGCCCTCCTTCCCCTCAGTATGGGTGAGCTTGCACTGCTTTAGCCCCATCCTTTCCTGCCAGTTCTGCCAACACCCAGACTGCAGGGCTTTATCGTTCTATACCATGGAGCCATTGTTTCACTCTTATTTTTACTTACAAGTTTATAATCAGAGGCACAGAATAGACCCTGAATGTAATTGATGACAAAATCATTCATTGACACTGCTTGATTGTGGAAAAGCCTGAAGGAATACAGAAAAATCTGATGACTCATATTGGAGGCAAACTAATTTTTGGAAGTCACATTATTCTGGTAGCACAAGAAAGTTGTTTCTGTCCAGTTTTCATTTGTACCAATTAAGATTCCTCTGTTTAGAATGTCTACTTGTGTGTTTGTTATGTTTTAATGTTAATGTCTGAAGAAACAATCCCATCTACATTGCAAGTTCCTAGATTATCATGAGTGGGTTGCAAAGAAGATAAGTGTGGTACAACAGTTGTGTTGATCTACTCTATTACATTTGTACTGCATACAAAAATCTGGAGTCCCTGTCCTTAGGAATGGCTGGAGAGCACTCAATGCCAGGTGATTAGCCGTAAGATGAGGATAAAAGGGACTCAGCATTTACTCACAAAGTAGATATTAAATATAAAATCAAGCAAAAATGCCTCTACTCATACTGTCATACCTCTATAATCATAAAACTTATTGGTGATATCCACCCAAACCCAGGCCCATCTCAGCATATTCACACACCAGATAGCATATCCTCATCAGCTCAAACTCAATCACAGTCCCACACTCACCTTTATTTATGATACCAACTTATAAAGCATTTCTAATAAACTCATTGAAGTCCATGCATGGATAGCACTACATATTCCAGAAATCTTAATGCACCCAAAAACCTGGCTCTGCCAAGGAAAAAAAAAATAAGAAATTGCCTCACCAGGTTATATTATTATCTGATTAGGCAGACTCAATATAAAAGATGTCTGTGTTGCTATTTTCTACAAAAACACACCAGATATCTCCCTTTCTCCAACATCCTGCCAACTTTCTTTAACTCAGAAAATCCTACAAACAACACTAAAAGTAAACACTCACAAAACAGTTGCCATCATGGGTATATACATATCCCAGGTAACAATACTAAAACACAGGAGGATATTCTCTGCTAGGCCTCCTCAAAAATCTCTTATGATTTCATAATATTGGGTGATGTTAATATAGACTGGTAAACCATACAATATGAAAATCTAACCAATAATATATATCTGTACAAGTACACCTAACTTATAATCATACCAGCCAGATATAACAAAGCCACATCCAGACAATCAATCTTCGACTGGATCCTAACATCCTCTTCAAGTAAAACACCATCCCATGGAACTCTGTCAGGCAGTCTATGTGATCACTTACCAGTCTGCACCAGAAGATACCAAAGCAACAACCCTTTATAGTCTCATAAGAAAATATAGTACTTTTCATGAAGTCACATTTATTAATACACTACATCTCCATATTTGGAAGTCCCTAAAGTCCCCTCATAGATGATGCTGTCTCTGAGTTCAATAAAATCCTCCTAGGTGTTCTAAACACTCTAGTTCCCTTTAGGATAAAAAAGTCAATACCAACCCTGCCCATGGCTATCCTTAGCAACTAAACAACGCATGAAACAAAGAGAAAAATCATATAAGGTCTGGAAAAAAATGAAAAGGCCTCTACTTTGCTAGCATTTAGACAACTAAGAAACCTAACAAAACAACATATCACAAAAGATAAGAAAACCTATTAATCATCCAACTGAGATGTACACACTAATAATCCAAAAATTTTCTGCGCCTCAGTCAATAAACTGTTAAATCCGGGACAAGCTACACAGCCCACACCAAATACACAGAAACAAAATTATGCCTTAGCCAACCAATTTAGCATCCACTTTATACAGTCAATACAGTCATTAATCAACCAGGCAACTAATCAAGCTCTTAATTTCCCGACCCAATCAAAAACTTCCTTCAACTGCACTATTTCCAACCATTTCCCAAAGATACCATCACAAAATACTTCAAAAATTAATACCTACTAAAACTGAAGTCTACCTGGGAAATATCTTAAAATAGCAGCTGAGACTATTGCATACCCAGTTTCAATTCTGATACATTGATTCACATCTGAAAATAAAGCCCTCTCAGTATGGAATAAATCATTCATTATACCACTTCACAAGCGTGGTGTGACGATATGAGGTACTACCAGCCATGCTAGAAGAAGTGGAGCAGTGGATGTGTGACATATGCCAGCACAGCTAGGTGGTATTTTGTAAAGAATTATATGTTATTTGTTTATCAAACTGATTTGTACAGATGCTTGTGTTGAAAAATGTGATTTGTAAAGCTGCTTGTGCTAAAATGTATCAACAGTGTGCCCTGCTGGAAAGAAAAGAAATGTACATGCACTATTGTAACTGTTTAAATGCATATGTTTTAACAGAGGATACTGAAAGAGAAGAGGTTAATCTCAAACATTAAAGTATATCTGAAATTAAATTACTTATGGGTTAAGCCATAAAGATGTTATCCCACAGTTTTGAATTGAGCCAGAGACACAATGCCTGTGCTAGAGAATAGTTTGTAGCTCCTGTAGGAAGAGTGGAATGGTTTTATTTTTTTATGGCTTCCAGATGCTTTAATAAAATGTAGCTAATAGTCGAGTGTGTATTGTAGCATATTGGGTGCTAAACACTGGCAGAGTCTAGTGCCTGAAAAACAGTCAGATGACCAGATGTGTGTGATGTCATTCTGTAATTCAGAAATAATATTTAGATATTAGTAGGAAATTGTTCTCAGTATTCTGTAAATTGTCTTTGATCTGACAACAATGACCACTCATCCACTTCATCTTGCCTTGCGCTAGTAAGTGACTAGGGATAGTAATTCTCTAAATCAGTTAGGAAATATAGTGAGAATACTTAAGTATTGTTTTTCTGTGTTATTTTCAATATTTCCTGTGATTGAAATGCTGGTGTTTAGTGTAAATAGATATTTATTATTAAATATATTTAAACTTCTCGTTGTGGCTGGTCCTTTTAGAAAATATTTCAGTTTTGAGAGTATTTGCATATATTTATTTGGTAATAACTCTGGCCACTCCTGAAAGCATTGCTGCTGATTAAACTACCTATTGTATTAATATTGATTTCACTCAGTATAATGGGGTACCCTTGTAAGAGCCTTAGGTAGCTGGCTTTGTAGTACCTGGTGGCAGTGAAATCTACCTTATAGTCTGGGCATAAGGGGGCATTGCTAGTAAACCTGTGCCAGCCATTCCCGTGTGTGTGTGTGTGTGTGTGTGTGTGTGTGTGTGTGTGTGTGTGTGTGTGTGTGTGTGTGTGTGTGTGTGTGTGTGTGTGTGTAGCTACTTGGAGCAGGGACATGAAACACTGGTTTCACAGAGAGAGTGGTGGAGGACTTTGCTTGCGCACTCGGCTGAGGACTTAACTCTGAAGCTATGCCAGTGAGGAGTCTTGCTGGAGACCTGGAGGGAGACAGAGAGCAATCCAGACCCCGGGCTGACTGTGTTCCCTGTGTGCTCTTAGGGGAAATTGTGCTTGATGCAGAGGTCTGTATTGGGAAATACTGAGTGTAACCATTTATATTCCAAGTGAATGTCCCTCTCCATTGTCAGTGGTGAGGATTTAGGCTCCTTAATTACTGGCCCCGAGTGGGAACGTCACAGGTGGAACAATACAGATCTTTCAAACTGTAGGCCAATTGCCATTTTATCTCCCCTATCAAAGTATTCATACCCAACTTCTTGACTCTCTAATAGATAATCAGCTTATGTCTTCAACTCAACATGGCTTTTGACCTCATCACATCACATCTACTGCTTTGCTGAATTTTGCTAATAATGTCAACACCCATAGAAATGTTGGGAGTCTAGTCTCCACCATCTTCCTTGACTTATCTAAAACTTTTGATACTGTTCCTCACCAGAAACTCTTACATTAACTCTCATTTTGGGGCTCACTAACTCTTCGCTGCAGTAATCACCACCTCTCAAACAGAGCACAAGTAGTGAAATGAAAAAAAATGATTCTCCTCCTTCTTGCCTGGGACTATTGGCATTCCAGCAAGGATCTGTATTGGTCCTCATACTTTTCAACATATTCATCAATGACCTCAATATTGCTACAAAAAATGCTTCCCTAATTCAATATGCTGAAATACTTGACCCTAATCTGCTCGCCCATATTTCACTCTCTTTAAACTCCAAGACCTTACACAGCAGTCCATCTTATCAATTGAAACAAGGCTAAATAATTCATAATACTACTAAACCCTAAAAAACTGAATTACTGACTTTACCCCACAATACAGCTGTACCAGAACAACACTTTTCACTCTCATCTGACCCAACAACACCATGATAGAAAGCACATAAAATTACTGGGTGTCATCACTGATGACCAGTTTAAATTCGACCAGTGTGTATCACACATTATTAAAAAAATCATCAAAAACTAGGTATATTATATACAGTAAAACCTACCTCACTGACATAACCAGAAGATGTATAGCCTATACTTTCTTACTATCTTCAATAACCGTTAAATCTCACAGCTGTCTAAAACTGAGCAATGTTATATTAAAATAGACAAATTTTCACTGAACTATACCAAGAGAACACACCACTGCCTAGCCCTGAAATAATTAAACTAGTTAGAACTACAACACAGCTTAGCTCTTCCTCAGCTAACTACAATACACACACTTCCCTATAAACCAAAAAATTGCCCATCCCTTTACAACTTAATACAACTCTACTCCCTCAATAAAAGTTTACACTCTAGACAAATTCAGTAATCACTACAAACAAATCATCCAATACTGCAGGTGACTATCTATATTCAAATAGTGTAGTTAACTATGGAACCACATCCCACTAGCACAGAAATCTATTCAGAATGCAAACACATTAAAAACACAACTGAAAATTCACGTATCAGATCAACCGATCTGCTCCTGTACATCTCCAGGATAAATGCCACTGTTTTCTTCAGCTTGCCATATCATCAAACCATTTCTCTTCATTCAGAATCCTACACCCCACAACCAGTCTTCACCAATACCTGAATATCTTTACGAACATTTCTCAGCCATATACATAGTTATGTGACACTACTCACCCCTACCTCTGTACTTCTAATATAAAATTTAGGATAGACATATATATAGTTATCTATGAACCTGCTTTATGCTCCACCTCTTAATTACAATATTAACATTTTCTGCCCTACATAGTTTCTCTCTTCACCTTCATTTCTTTCAAATTATAAGCTTTCATCACATGATCTTTTATGTATTTGACAAACAAATACACCTCTTCAGATGCTCAGTATTTAACTTCCACTCATGCATAAGTAACGTTTATACTGTAATAGCTGCTTTTATTTTATATGAATGTAATATAATTTGCAAATGTATTTATAACTGTTAATGTATATCACTTAATGCCTGTTCATGTATATTACTGAATGTCTGTTTTAAAATGTTTGTAATATAGTTTAGCTTTTCTCCCCAGACCTCTTCTGAAAAGGGTGAACCAAAACAAAATAAAAATAAAAAATAAAATAATAAAAATCTCAGAGATGTACTCTCCATGCATTATTTGATAAACCTTCTGCAATTTTCATTATGTTCAAATCTGGAACTACAGGAGCGTGAAACAGACACTGGCTGAAATTCCATTATAATATTTATTCAAATGGCAGACATGCTCTAGAAACTGAAATTCTGACTCCATAGACTGTATAAGTACCCCAGAATGTCCTTCTTCTGTAGACAGGTTTGGGGAATCATGAGGCTAAAGGAGGACATAAAGCCCAGGGACTTTGAAAATGTCTGTATAATCTATATTTTCCATCTTGAAATACATAATAAAGAGTCCACCATTAGATGGTTCTGATGAAAGGTAATCATGAAAGATATGGTACCTAGAACTGTCCCCAGAAATCTCTTCATCTGGAAAGGAGGCAGGCAGTACAGCTGTATGAGGTACTCACAATAAAAGTAGATATTTGATAATAGGTTATTTGAAGAGTAAATCAGAAAATTTGTTTTTTTTCACCAACAATACTGTGTTGGCCTGGCTGTTTTTCTTTTTCATAGCTGTCGTCTTCCCTGTGGAGGGTAGTGCTGTTCTCTCACCAGCATTGCTGCTGATGTCAGGTGATGCAAGAATCAATTTTTTATATATATATATATATATATATATATATATATATATATATATATATATATATATATATATATCCTCGAAATGTCGAAATTCAGTATTTTGAAGCTATAAAGTTGAAAATTTAAAACCACGAAAACTCAGAACCGCGAAATTCAAAATCTCGCACACCGGAGATTTTGAATTTCGCACTTCTACTCCACACACACCTTCCTCCCCAGACACAAACACAAGCTCTCTACTACATAAAAGCAGGGGGGCAAGCACCCCTGTCCCCTACTTAAATATTCTCACTCTAAGCCGCACTACATACAAACACACACAAAACACCACCACACAAGCTACATTCTCCTCGCACACACACATTACAGCAACAAAACACACTGACACACAACACAACCTCTACCCCAAACCCTTAGCACACACACACTTACTTGAATCCATAACCACAGCAAAATCTCAGAAGCGCGAAATTCAAAACCTCCGGTATTTGAGGTTTTGAATTTTGCACTTCTGAGCTTTCACTCTTCTCAGGATTCCACTTTATGGGCTCGAAATACTGAATTTTGATGTTTCAGTATTTCGAGCTTATATATATATATATATATATATATATATATATATATATATATATATATATATGGGTCTACTTGAAATAACAGCACTGAAACTCAGAAGATCGAGACCAGAATCACAAAACCTCAGAACAGCGTAAAACGCGAAATTCAAAATCCTGACATTACGGGAGTTTGATTTAGCGCTTTTGGTGTTCTGCAGTAGGTAAGTATGTATGTGTAAGTGTAGTTGTGAGGGGTATAGCTGTGTGTAAGTGTGTGTTGTGACTTTGGTTTGTGTGTGTGATGGACTGTAATGGGTGGGTGTGAGTTTGCCTTGTGTGTCTGCGATCTCGGAGTTAGAATATTAAAGTAGGGGGGTGGGGGTGCAGGGGGGCTTGCCTATCACTAGTGTAGGTTGGTGTGTTTGATAGTTTGGGGCAGTTGTATGTCTGTTTGTGTGTGTGATGTGTGTAGTTTACAGTTTCGCGATTTTCGGTGTTTTGGAGTTTCGTGATTCTGGTCTCGGTTATTTGAGTTTCGGTGTTGTGGTCTTTCGGTTATTTCAAGCAGACCCATATATATATAAAACAAACCTTGGCTGTCTGGCTTTGTGGCAGACAAATCACAAACATATAAGCATAAAGTAAATAATAAGAACAAATTTAAAAATGTTATCAACTAACTGTGTGAACTACATGCAACTTATATGTCAGCAGTATAAAATGCATCCGACGGGAATAACAGAAATCTGTAATGTAACTCCAAAAGCGGGGGGGATAACTTAAAAAAATCCACTGTTATGGAAAGTACCTCTACTACCTTACTTTGGAAACTGATATCTGGATGATTACTAAAGAGGACAAAAACTCATAAGAATGTGGTCTAACCTCCATGATGTCTTTACTCAGTTTACTAAATTGCCTGGAAAGCAGGTGCAAAAGGTGCCGTGCCGTTCCCTGCATCTAGTTCATTAGCATTAATATAGTTAGGCATATGCTACACCTCCTGTTAGTTATGTTAGGAATCCATGTAGCTATGTATAAAGTTCTACACTGAGCATATCAAGGGGTATTTACATTAAAATGAAATATGTTGTACATATTACAAAAAATATTTAATAAGTGCAATTTATCAGTCCTTGAAATCACAGTCATCTCTCAAGTAGTCCATTTATCTGTCTGGTTTCTGCAGTAAACTACCATAACAGACAAATTTAATAGGGATAATCAGTTTGAACATGTGTTCCTCTGTTTATTGACAGCAATTAGTACCTTATTGTTTTCTAGAAGGCACATCTTGTGAAGCTTTATCTGCAACTCTTGCTTATCAGAGTTCTCACATTCTCTCTCTTCTTGTAGCAGAACTAGTTGTGACAGTTCGGGTTGCTTTTATTCCTCACATTTTACTGAGTTTATCTTATACAGGCATCTGCAGTTCCTTTGTCCCACAAACAACATACAGGCACTGCACAGTACAAATTAACACAGGTAACATCTGTGCACAGAGTGTGGGCAACTCTAGACAATGTGCAGCCACACATTAGTCAAATAGCAAGGTAAGCATCTAATGCAAATGAGGGCATAATGACATGCAAATGAGAAACCCCATACTAATGAGCAGCATGGAATATGAACACCCAAAATGGTAGACGAATTCAGAAACAAATAAAAGGTCGGTGCTGCACAGTGGCACATACCCACTTTCGTTCATGGCATACATCATGGGAGCTGTGCTAAGAATAATAACAGGAACAGCACAGCAGCACCATGTATTAGGAGCTGCTGTCAAGGCCTGTGCTCTCGCTGCTGTGCATAATATCAATCTACGCCAATGGAGAAGGTATAAGAAGTGTCTGAAGTACCACCACCTGCCAAAGCTGCTTCACTCAAAAGTGAAACTGATGGGCATGTTTGGTATGGCCATTCCTGTGGACACAAAGGTATGTGTATCATTAACTATCTTAGCAACAGGAGACCTTCCAACAACTTATGGGGGACACATCAGGGACATCTCAGGTATCAACTCATGAATCCTAATACAGTTCCTCAACATTATGTAACCTATGGAAGAGCATATCAGATTCTCCATGACAGCAGACGAAAGAGCCTACACCATTCTGATGTTCTATGACCTAGCCCTTTTCCCTGAGTCCTGGAAGTCAGTGGATTGTACCCATGCTGCTATCAAGGCCTCGCCTGGTTTAGAGGGTCTGTGACATCTAAATAGAAGTACTTCCACTCCCTGAACTGGGAGGTGATCTGTAATGTCAAGGGCATTATGTATCTGCACCATCCAGGCTGTTCCTATTTATGTATCTGCCTATTTACTTCATTTCATGTTTACTGGTAGAATACTGATCGAGTGGATAAATTTCAGGCTCAACCTGGAAGACTACAAGTAAAACAAAGAGAGTTAACAATTAAAAAAATGGTAAGAATAAAATAAAAACAATGGAGTCACTGGGGGTATATACAATATTTACACTGTGATAAAAAATTTAAAAAAAAAATCCTTAATTATAATCAATAGCAGATGTGTTAAATGAATACAGGTTAAAGGGATACAGTGTAGAACAATTATGTAAGAAAACAAATACAGAGTAAAAAGAAGAGACAAAAGAAAGAGAGAAGAGGGATGATAATTTAAAGGAGGGAGAGGGTGGGGGAAGCTGGGTAAAAAAATGGTGTTTTGATTCACACATTTGGCATATGTCTAACCTATACCAATTGTCATACAAGGTGATTTCCCACAGGATCGGTTAGGTGGTACATACACACACATACCAGATAGGTAGTCCTATTGTAACATATACACTGGGAGCAGGCCACATATAATATGCTGCTTGTTCTGTTCTGCAGTCAATGTCAGATATACGGTAGAGCTGCAGCAAATGACCTATAACACAGATCATACAGAAATCTGAAATGTAGTATAGCAGTTATTCAGTCTAGGGATGCTTCCAATGCTTAGACATCTCAGGGAGGGCATTTCTCTATAGTCAAGACAAATGCTGCAAGATATTTGTTGGGAGTGTAGGCCATGCTCCACAAAATGGTATTGTGCAAACAAATGGAACAGCAAGACTAGCCATACAAGTTATATTCGTAGCAGTTAAAGGCAGAGTAGACAATCAGGGAAGAACATGTAGCAGCAGAACCACAACTGAAGTAGACATGGATGCAATACTCGGTATCACTGGCAAACAGGCAGTTGTCTTGTCCACAACCATGAACCATGATACAGACAGCACAAATAAAATGATACATGCAGTATTACACTCAAGCTATGCAGAGCAGTGCATGGACACTTCACCTTGTGCATCAGACATCACCATACCCACACAAGCTAGGGAGTGGGGAGGGTATGTCATCATCACTTGCACGGGTGCTAGGACACAGTGACAGGTGACTACAGCATTATAATGTGTGACAGGGCACAGGAAGTGAATACTGCAGCTGCATACTCTGGGAGGCAGTGAGGAGTCTGGGATCACTGATTATGCTTTTAAAATATGACTGTTACAGTGTCCACTGTGTTAGCTTGCAGTGTCAGAGCTGGATCCTGTCCATGACAGGGAAGGGATAGAACTATGGGACTGTATTGGACCTGCCATACAAGTCATAGCAGCTACAGTAAAATAGTAGAGTAAAGAATTAGGGAGGAACATGTAGCAACAAAACCACAGCTGAAGCAGAGGTGGATGCAATGCATTGTAGTACTGTCAACCAGGCAGTGTCTGGTCTACAGTTACTGGTCATAACACAGATGACACAGCATAAAATGATGCATGCAGTATCATATCCAGGCTATACAGGGTAAGGCATGGACTGGTCACTCTGTGTATTAAAAGAAAACATACCTACACAAATTAGGGAATAGGTAGGGCACAGTCATTATCATTTGCACACATGGGATGGCATACTGACAGGTGATTGCAGCACTGTGATATTCAAGAGGGTCACAGGAGTGAACACTTCAGCCATGTACAGTGGGAGGCTGTGTGGAGTCAGGGAAAATATCCTCTAGTGGAGAAATCATGCTGCACATTATGTGACTGTTGGCAGTGTTCACTGTGTTGGCTTGTGGTACTTAGGGTTGAATCCCGTCCATGGCAGGGAAAGGGTAGAACTACTTGACTGTGCATGTGCACCCTGTTAAGTGCCCCATATGTGGATTGCAAAACGTGGCACTACCCAAGACTTGGATAACAACCATGAGCATGTGTGGGAGGCAATATGTCCAGAGATGACACTGCTGCTATCTCATCAACAATATGTGTAGTCTGACATGGGATGTGTACAATCATCTTGCATATGAAGCCTCCAACAGACAACAACTGGATGGCCTGTGGAGACAGACCAGATGTTAATGGCAGTGTGTCTCATAGATGCATCATTATAACATTTGCCACCAGTGATATCAGCAACACAGTTTGATCCCTGTTCCTATACACCAAGTTGCTGTGCAGCTGGTTTATATCCCCCCACAAACACAGAGCACACTCACCATCTCCAAAATGCTGTGTGTAGCAGCAGCAGCCATCTGTGCATGCATCACTGATTTGCCCAGATACTGGTTGATTCCAAGTATTACAGTCATATCATCTTAAAATCTTGGTGATACTCCAATTTTTCTCTCTCCCCTCTGGTTAGTATGGCCACCTCAGAAGCAGTGCACATATCAAATGCTGTGCGGGATGTTCAGGTACAGGATGCCTGTCATGCTCTGACAAGTCCAGCACCTAAGCAAGAATTGCTTAAGTGAAGATGGGGGGGGGGGGACCTTCCCCTGCAGTGCTGTAGATACTGCTCTGTGTCATTAGACCATGTCAGTTGCATGCTGCCATCTTAATCAATTACAGATGCCCTGGCAACATGAGCTATATATTTTCCTGTTATGCTGGATCTTACCTTAGTGGAACCTGTGAAAGCATGTACAGATATGACTCCATTGATGTCAGCCCTCCCACATATGCCTCCAGGATCTAGTTGGTTTAGTCAAAAAAAAAAAAAAAAGATCCTGTGCCCCCCACTCCCCGCTACTTAAATATATCACAACTCCAACATCCAACAACAGTGTTGAAAAGAAGAATCTCCCAGGTATAACAGCCAATCTACCTGGCCAGCGAGTGACACCAAAAACTCATTGACCCCTGTTAGATGCTTCTGTGCTGTTGGCCCATCCCCTGTGGTGGAGCAGCATGTTGCAATATCCAGTGTCTTTTCCTTTTAATGGAGTATCATATCACTAACCTATATCACACCTGTTGTAAGAACCTATTATGGCTGCTCAAAACATTCACATCCTTCACCAGTCTCTGACAAATCTGGTCACAGTTATACTAAGCTACAGTACCTTTGCTCAAGATGTTCATGCATTATGTCTAGGGGGTCTGTAGTAGCAGTAGTTCATTCTCCTGGCTAGTGAATTTTGCTATGTGGTGCCTCCAGCAGGTAGTTATGCTAGAACCTATACACCTGAAGGCACAATATGTCAGCTGGTTGATGCATATGCTAAGCTGTAGTATGCACACGAGTATGATAATGGCTTCCCCAAATGTACTTAGTTAAAATATGCAGTTTGTGTTATGCAGTTTCACCTCACTTTTAGGTACTGTATCCATTCCTGTACTCATGGCTCTAGAATCCCACACTACTTGTGGCATGTAATCCTTCCAGTATCATATGTTCACAGCTTAACACACATCCCCACCACACACAGCCAAACAGTACCATGCTATACCAATGTGATGGGGTCCTACTTGCACATATAACACGTGCCTCAGTCTCCCTGACTTCCACACAGGGTTTGTAATTACTGATGAGGCACTCTACCAGGTGAGACTCCTTCCTTAACACTCTAATGCTCCACATGTACCTACCTTTTTTTTCAAATTTCTCTGTATCTTAGCTTTACATATATTAAATGGTGTTGTGCAAAATGGAGGTTGCACTTGTATCGTTTCCCTCCTTTGTCTGCTGAACATTAAGCCCCCAACAGTCAGACATAGTTCCAGTCAGAAATGGGAAGTGGGGTTAGCAGCCTATGAAAGTTTTATCTGCTGAGCAGTACTAAGGCTACTGGATTGTGCCCTGATAGTTACTGCGGCCATAACCCCACAATATCTGATTTAATCACTGCAAGTCTAAGCAACACCTGAAACTAGAGCTCTGCAATATGAGAGCTGGTATCACACAGAATTTTATTTATTTTATTTATTTATTTAACATTTGTTTCCTGGGAAGGCCCTACTGGGACACAGCTCATTTTCAGAGGAGGCCTGGGAGAAACGCTCCAGAGGCATTCTTGGGTGCAACCTGCTGATAATATTTCTTTGAACCAAAAATGGGATATCTTCCTCCTACTGAAATTATGATCAGCAGCAGCAGGACCACCAGTCTTTCTCCCACTTTTCATCATGAGGTCAAGTTGCCATGTCAACTGCCACTTCTCTTTTCAGGTAAGTGCTATCATCATCATCATCAGTCCCCTTTTTCCCCTTTTTTCTACATGGGGTCGGGGTATCCTGTTAACTGTTGCCAACTCCCTCAATTCAGTGCCACACTCCTGCCTTCTTCAACACTCATGCCTGCCTGTCACAGATCTTCTTTCACACAATCCATCCACCTCTTTGCTGGATGTCCTTTCTTCCTCTTACCTTCTTCCTGTCTGTCCCATATCTTCCTCACCAGATTATCTTCTGCTTTTCTACACATGTGCCCAAACCACCGTAATCTGTTCTCTTTGATCTTTTCTGCAATTGGAGCTACTTTGGCTTCTGCTCTTATGTCCTCATTTCTTCGCCTGTCCCGCAGTGTGCATCCTACCACCTTTCTCAGGCACTTCATTTCCATCACCTCTAGCTTCTTCAACTGTTCTGCCTTTACTGCCCAGGTTTCTGTACACTACAGTAATACTGGTCGCACCACTGTCTTCTACACCTTGCTTTTCAGCTTCTTTGGCATTCTTCTGTCATAGACTACACCTGAGACTCTATGCCAGTTGGCTGCAACCCCTCTGATTCTAGATTTGACCTCTTCATTTAGACTACCCTTCTCCTCAACAACCCCTCCCAGATACTTGAAGCTGTTTACCTGTTCCACTATCTTTCCTTCTATCTCTATTCTCAGCTTCTTCTGATTTCCCCAATTTGCTGCCATTACCACCATTTTATCTGTGCTTAGTTTCATCCCATGTGCCTTCAGATTTGCATTCCATTCTCCAATCCTTTGCTGAAGTTCTAGCTCAGAGTCTGCCTGTACTGCCACATCGTCTGCATATAGCAGCTTTGTTGATCTGTCCCCTCCAACCTGTTTGCTAATGTAGTCCATCACCAGTATGAACAGCAGTGGGCTCAGAGCTAAACCCTGGTGTACACCCACTCCCACTGGGAACCCCTCTTTGAGGCCAAACACTGTTCGTACTCGAGTCACTGGGTCCTTGTACATAGTCTGCACTAATTCTACCAATGTTTCTGGGACTTCAAACCACTGCAGTACTGCCCAGATCAGCTTTCTTGGGACCTTGTCATATGCTTTCTCCAAGTCTAGGAATCTCCAGTTGGACTCGCTCCTCATCTCTACCTTCTTCTCAAGTATCTGTCTCAATGCAAACATCAGCTGAATTGTGCTGCATCCTGATCTAAATCCGAACTGCTCTTCACCCATCTTACATTCTACTACTCTACATATCAGTTTATCAATCACCCTCTCCAGAACTTTCATGCAATGTGATAGGAGTTTGATGCCTCTGTACTGTCCACAGTTGTAGATGCCTCCTTTGTTCTTGTACACTAGCACAAGTATGCTTATTCTCCAATCATCTGAGATACACCTTTCTCTCCACACTGCTATTAGTACCCTCAGGAGCCATTTCTCCCCATTTCACCCAGCATCTTTATCATATCTGCTGTGACCTCATCTGAACCTGCTGCTTTCCCCTGACTTCATCTTCCTTAGTGCTGTTCTTACTTCTTCTAAGGTGAGCTCCTCTTCTTCTCTCATTGTAGGGTGTTTCTGGGGTAGCATAGCTTCTGTGGGGTTTTCTTCATTCAGAAGCTGCTGGAAATACTCCTTCCATCTGCCTTTGATGTCCTGTGGACTGGTGAGCAGGTTGTTGCTGGCATCCCTTATGAAGGGAGTCTAACTATCATCTTTATCTTTCTGTCTTTGCCTTGCAACCTGATATAGTTTCTTTGTGCCCCTTACTGAGTCACTTTCCCGAAGTTGATACAGTGCCTCCGATGCCCTATTCTTTGCTATTGCAACTTCTTTCTTAGCTTCTTTGTTAGCCAACCAGTAGTCCTTCCTAGCCTGGTTAGTCTTTTCTAACTTCCACTTTTTCCTGCACTCCTTCTTTCTTTTGATGACTTCCTGGACTTCTGCATTCCACCACCAGCTATCCTTATGTACCTTATTTCCATACCTGGCTTGGCCACATATCTTTTCTGTAGTCCTAACACATGCTGTTTTAGGCGCTGACACTCTTCTTCAACTCTACCTATTTCCTCCTCTTCTTGGGGTGCTAGAGCCCTGAGTAATTCCTTGAACTGTTGTACTTTCTCTCCAGTCAACTTCCAGGTCTTCAGCCTGGTCTCTGTTGACCTTAGAGCCTTCTCTGACCACTGCTTGCAGCTGATTGTGGCAACTAATCATTTATAGGTTCATAGGTAGGTACTAGGCTATTGGCCCTAGGGCCCATACAAGTCTAGCCAAAAAATGTACCCTGGCTTTCACCACCCAAAAAAATTATTTTCCTGTGCCCCTGTCGAGCAGAGCCACAGAAGTGATCCCCGGGGTGAATTTCCCATTTCCCATCCAATCATCAAGATTTTTCTTGAAGAGTGCTAATGAGGAGCTCTGTTTGACATAGATAGGTAGTCTGTTTCAGAGTATGGGAAGTCTCTGGGACAGGAATCTATCCCTCCAGCATGTTCTGTTTATTGTGGTGACAAGGTTTAGGTCCCTAGAGCGTGTAGCTCGGAGGGATTGGGATTTCTTTAAGTGGAGCATGTCCAACAGCTCTGGGTTTGACATAGCTTTGTATGTTAGGCAGAGATCACCCCTGAGTAGGCGATATGCGATGGAGTAAAGCTGTAGTTTTTTGAGATGGTCTGCATAGGGCATCTGTTTGAGGCCAGTAATCCTCTTTGTGAGGTATTTCTGTGGTCTTTCCAGTTGCTGTAGATGTCTTGTGAGGTACATACCAAAAGGGACGTTGTACTCTATAATGGGTCTAATGAGTGATGAGTAGAGGGGAACAATGACCTCTTTTTTTTTGGATGAGAATCCTTTTGTGATGAGATGAGCCACGTAGAAGGATTTCCTGACCACTGTGGCAATGTGATTATCAAAGGAGAGACTACTGTCCACCTGTGTCCCAAGGTCTCGTCACATTTTCAGCATTAAGTAGACTACCAGCTATGTGGTAGTTCATGGGTACAGAGTTTTTACCAAAGGGGATGACAATACACTTTTTGGCATTGAGCTTCAGGCCATGGCTTTGACACCAGGTATCTGTCTCAGTGAGGCCCTTTTGTAGTTTGTCCACATCGTTAGGAGTTTCGATTATGGCTCCTAGTTTGCAGTCATCTGCAAACTTTGTTAGCCAAAGACCTTCTATGTTGGCCTGCACCTCAGAGAAGTAGATACCAAACAGGAGAGGACCCAGGACTGAACCCTGTGTCACTGTTCTGATGTCGGATTTGGAATCCGCTACTTTCACAGTGTGGGTTCTGTCCGTGAGCCAGTTGGCAACCCATCTTGTGACATAGGGATTTATACCAAGTTTAGTGAGCTTATCTATAATTCCAGAGTGGGGGATGGTGTCAAAAGCCTTGGCGAGATCTAGATAAGCTGTGTGAACCATTTTACCCTCATCTATGGCTTTGGTGACTGCTTCAAAGAAGTCAATCAGGTTTAGGAGACATGATCTGCCTTTTACAAATCCAAACTGGGTAGGGTCCAGAGTCTGGAGATTACCAATGTCTTTGTTTATGAGTTCCACAATGATACGTTCCATGGCCTTGCAGACCAGGCTCATCAGGCTAATGGCACAGTAGTTCCCAGGGTCCATCATGGCTCCCCCTTTGTGGAGTGGGATAACCGTCGTGGTGCGCCATTCAGTGGGTACAAAGCCTGAGGTGAGGCTATGATTGAACATGGTACTTAGGTAGGGTGCCAGTTCATTCTGTAGTTCATGTAGAACGCAGCCTGGGATATTGTCAGGTCCCATGGATGCTGTGTTCTTGGCTTTGGAGAGTGTGTTTTTTACCTGTGCAGCCGTGATTATAGGAACTTTGCATTCTTCCGGTATAGAGATGGGCCCTCTAGGGGGTGAGAGGGGGGTAAAGTTAGCACTGAATCTATCTGCTAGGATGTTGGCAATATCAGTTGGTTCTGTATATTTAGTACCATTGTGCTGTAACTCAGAGCAGATCTGAGTGTTCCCATTTAGATTCTTGACATAACTATAGAATGCTTTGTGGTTGTCTTTAGAGGCAGTGGCAATTTTGTTTTCGTAACTAGCTTTGGAGAATTTTATGAGGGATCTCAGCTTCTTACTGAGGTTGACCGGGGAGTTCCTCCAGTCATGGGATTTTACTCTTTTTTGCAACAGTTTCTTTCTTCTGTTGTAGAGTTTGTTTATGGCAGAGGACCACCAGAATGGCTTCCTTTTTTGGAGGATAACATATTGGTTCTATTCGGGATAGCATGATCCATGCACTCGTGTAAGTGCTTATAAAGTGCATTTGTGTAGGATTTGGCAGTCATACCTCTATTGTCCGTCTGCGTGTGTGTCATGAAGTTTGCCACTTCTGTCTTAAGAAGTGTGACGTTGGCTTTGGAGAAGTTTTTTATGATGGTTTCCCTAATTGGGGGTGGGGGTGGGATGTGGATGTCTAGGCTGATTAGCTTGTGGTCGGATCTGACCAACGAGGAATTGACCTCTGTTGTGGAACATCCGTTTCTCATGTTGGTAATGACCAGGTCTAGGATATTGCTGCCCCTGGTGGGGGTGTGAATAAGTTGATCCAAGGCATTGGAATTTATGAATTCTAGAAATCATTTAGCAAAAGAGTTGGTACATGAGTAGTTTTCCCAGTTAATGGTGGGGTAGTTGAAATCGCCCATTATTAGGGTGTTGGGTTGCACCCTAATACTTTCCAGTGTATCAAGAAATGAGGAGTGTGAATCCTGGGGCATAGTGGGGGGTCTGTAGCAAGCTACAATTTGGATTGCGGTCTTGCCCAGAGTTAGTTGCACTTGGATAATCTCGGATGCATTAAGCTGTGCAACTAGCCTGGAGGTGTGGATATCCTTAATGAAAATGGGCACGCCTCCACCTTTAGTGCTTCTTTCTGGGTTAGGTGGCCGAAAGGTGTGATATGAATTGAAGCCTGGTAATGCAGGGGTTCTCTCTGGAGCTTTGAACCAGGTCTCTGTCACTGCACAGATGTCAATGTTCTCCATTTTAAGGAGTGCCTCGAGTGAGTGCATTTTGAGGTTTAGACTTCTAGCATTGAGTAGCATTACCGTCAGATTTTGCTTGCTTGTGCCTGTTACGGTGGTGAATTTGTCATTTGAACCTTGCCTAAAAAAGGCACTATAGGGGTGGCAAGAGTCTTAGCCAGTATCTGGAATCCTAAGGCCGACAGGTGCAGGCCATCTCTGGCAAAGCATCGTGGACTGTCGATCATGTCGTCCCAGGCAGACAAATACTGGATCCCCTTAGAATGACACCAGAAGCTTAGCCAATTGTTGAAGTCAATCATTTTGTCCTTGTACTGTGGTATCATTCTGGGTGATGGCAGGATGCTACTCAGGGTTAGGGTCATACCTGCCTGGGATACAAGATCAGAGAGCTGCTTCATGTCTCTTTTCATGTAGTCCAGGGAGGTACGTCTCAGGTCATTCACACCAACATGGACAATGACAGTGTCATATTTGTACATATTGTGGAGTGACCTGAGTGCATGCGTTATGTGGCGGATCCTGGCACCTGAGAGGCAGCTGACAGTAACTTTCTCCTTGTTTAGTCTAGTGAGTGGAACATCAGTGAGCCTGACTATAGAGTCACCTATGACTAGAGTGTTGGGTATGTTGTTATGCCTTATGGGCTGTGGTTGAGTGGCACACTGAGTTTGTGGGCTATGTGTCATTTGGGTTGTGTTGGGGGGTGGAGTTTGCTTGCGTTTATGCTTTGGATGTCCCTGATGCTTGGGCAGGTTTTTATTGAGAGCCTCTGTGAATGTAGGTGTGTGTTTTGTGTTTCTATGTGTGTGTTTTGGTGGTGTAGGTTTTGAGGGACTATGTGATGAGTGTGGTGTGGTGCAAGTGTTTACCTTCTCCTCTTGACTGTCTAGTCCAGTCTTGGGTGAAGAGAGCTTTGCTTCCAGTTTGGCTATATAATTGCATCTCTCACAGGTTGTAGCATTGGATGGTAGGAGGAGAGGGTTGTCTGTGTACATGAGGCAATTGCTGCATTGCCCCAAGATGCTCAGATTCATCAGGTAGACAGAAGAAATCACTGGGAGCTGACCCTTAGACATGCCTGGATAAGTGCTTATTTATTAAGTACTAAAAACTGCTTTCCACTAGACAAGTGAGGAAAGTTGAGTGCTGTAGTAATTTGCAGCTTATGTAATGCTTACAATGAGTTCTGAACAAGTGCTGAGTTCAAAGAAACAGATTTGAGTGCTGAAACTAGAAAACTGGCTAGTTATAAGAAACATAACTAAGCTAGAAGGCTTCCCTCCAACACAGAAGGGCTTGGGGGCTCAGAAGCCTACAAACAGTCTAGACCACTTAACAGGAAAGGCAGGAAACAAGCTTTAAATTTTTTTTTTTTGTTCTCTTTCCCAGATGCTCTCTTTGTACACAGTAGGATTGCATGAAATCAGAATATGATCTCACTGCACTCAGTTGAGTGAGCAAATGAGATGGGCCTAGAAGGAGTATCCAAACACAAATTTACAAGAGGGGCGGGCAGTTTCAAAGCCACTAAGATTAACACCAAAACAGAAACAGGGAGGGCGGACGGGAAAACTAACTGAAGAACAGAGTCAAAACTTCCAGTTCAGTTAATAATCATGCAACACAGTTAAATCAATTTAAATATTGTATTATTTGAAAAAAGTGCAGATAAAGATTATGCTGTGGGACGACTGTTTCACTGGGGATGGTTTTGCAATTACGGATTCTACCCCAGTGCATTTTCCTTACTAGGAAGAAGTCTACCCAAGTTGCATACTGGCCATTCTTGTATGTGATCTTGTGACTGTCTCTCTTTCTGGACCATGTGTTGGCTACTATCAAGCCATTTGCCAGACAGAAGTCTAGAATGGTTTCTCCTTCTTTATTCCAGTTGCCCCACCCATGTGGTCCCAGGCAGTCCTCATATCCTGTTCTCTCAGTCCTGATATGTGCATTCAAGTCACCCATTATTAACACCAATTCATGTTGTCATGCTTTATCTAATAGTTCCTGCAACTGCTGTCTGAATGCACTCTTCCTCACTATCACAACCCTGCTGTGGGGCACAGGCTGAGAGTATGAACACTGCCCTATCATCACTGGAGTCTGATTGTGATGAGTCTGTCATTAATTCTGATGATATCCCTCAATGCCTTCTGAAGCGCCTCTCTCACAATTCCTACACCATTTCTAGCCTGTCCCCGATCTGAGTAGTAGAGTCTGGATCCCAAGCCAAGTGGCTTTGCTGCACTGCCCTTCTATCTCATCTCTTGGATACATAGGACGTCCAGCCTCCTCCATATCATAGGTTCATACTAGGCTATCTGCCCTAGGGCATTTATAAGCCTAGCCAGAGTGTGTTTGGCTTTCACCACCCATTTTAAATTAATTTTGCTATGCCCTTTTTCAAGGTTAGTATACTGTGCCTCTGTCTAACAGTGACACAGAAGTGATACCTGGGGTAAACCTACGATCTCCCATCCACTTATCAAGATTCCTCTTGAAGAGAGTCAATGAGGGACTCTGCCTAACCTGGACTGGGATTTTATTCCAGAGTGAAGGGAGCCTCTGGGTTATGAATCTGTCCCTCCAGCATGTCCTATTTATTTCAGTGCTGAGGTTCAAGTCTCTCGAGCGTGTAACTCGGTGGGATTTGGATTTTCTGAGGTGCAGCATGTCCATTAATTCCCGGTTGGACATGGCTTTATATGTCAGGCACAGATCGCATCTGAGCAGGCGGTATGCCACTGAGTAGAGCTGGAGTTTCTTTAACCGTGCAGCATATGGCATCTGTTTGAGCCCTTTGATCCTCTTGGTGAGGTACTTTTGGGGTCTTTCCAGTTGCTGCAGGTGTCTGGTAAGGTACATCCCAAAAGGGGCATTGTACTCAATTATGGGCCTGATGAGGGATGAGTAAAGAGGCACGATGACCTCCCCTGATCTAGATGTGAATCCCTTCATGATTAGGTGGGCTATATAAAATGTTTTTCTAACCACTTTGGCCACTTGGTTGTCAAATGAGAAATTGCTATCAACTTGGGTCCCCAGGTCCCTAATTACTTCTTCTGTACTTAATGGATTACCACTTATGTAGTAATTAGTGGGCACTTTGTTTTTGCCAAAGGGGATGACTATACACTTTTTGGCATTTAGCTTGAGGCCGTGGCTCTGGCACCAGTTGTCTGTTTCTATGAGACCCTTTTGGAGGATGCTTGTGTCAGCTGGAGAGTCGATTATGGCACCCAGTTTGCAGTCATCTGCGAACTTGGTCAGCCACAGTCCTTTCGTGTTGGCCTGTACCTCCGAGAAATATATACCGAACAAGAGAGGTCCCAGGACTGAGTCTTGTGGGATGCCACTTGTAACTGGTTTGGAGTCTGACATGGCTCCAGCAATTCTAACCATGTGGGTTCTGTCCTTGAGCCAGTTTGCAACCCATCTAGTGACATAGGGGTTTATATTTAAGCTGGTGAGCTTATCTATAATGCCCGAGTGGGGTATTGTATCGAAGGCTTTTGTGAGGTCCAGGTAGGCTGTGTGGACCACCTTCCCCTCATCAATGGCCTTGGTGACTGTTTCAAAGAAATCGACAAGGTTTAAGAGGCAGGATCTGCCCTTAACAAAGCTGACGTGGGTAGGATCCATTGTCTGTAGGTCCCCAATATCTTTATTTATGAGGTCCATGATGATCCTTTCAATAGCTTTGCAGACCAAGCTAGTCAGGCTTATGGGGCGATAGTTTCCAGGATCCGTTGAGGCACCACCTTTGTGGAGAGGGACCACTGTTGCTGTACACCACTCTTTGGGTACATATCCTGTAGTAAGGCTGAGATTGAACAGTAGTTTTATGTTTGGGTTTAGCTCTTCTTGGAGTTCATGTAGGACGCAGCCCGGGACACCGTCTGGTCCCATTGATACTGTGTTTTTTGCTTTGGAGAGGGCGGCTCTTACCTGAGCATCTGAGATGTCAGGGGCAGCACTCTGCTGGAATAGATACTTGCCCTTTTGGTGGGGAGGGAGAAGTTTGCGCTGAACCTGTCAGCTAGGATGTTGGCAGTGTCTGTGGGTTCGGTGTATTTTTGTCATTTTGGACTAATTCTGAGCATATCTGGGAATTCCCACCCAGGTTCCTAACATAACTAAAGAAAGCCTTGTGATTATCCTTAGTGTCCTGTGCAATTTTTCTCTCGAAGCTGGCCTTAGACGATTTTATGAGTGCCCATAGTTTTTTGCTAATACTGATCAGAGATGCCTTCCCTTTTTGGGATTTTGCTCTATCATGTAGTAGCTTCCTCCTTCTATTGCATAGTTTGTTTATGGCTGGGGTCCACCAGACAGGACGTCTGCCTTTGGAGGATTGGGTCTTGGTTTTATTTGGGATTGCATGATCCATGCATTCCTGAAGGTGTTCATAGAATGCGTTTATAAAGGATTCTGCGGTCTGGGCCATATTTTCCACAGGCCCGGGGGCTGTGAAGGATTCCACCTTGGTTTTGGGGAGTGTGAAATTTGCTTTAGAGAAGTTTTTCACTGTGGTTTTCTGGGCAGGGGATGGGGTCGGGATGTGAATATCCAGTGAGATTAGTTTATGGTCTGATCTTGCCAGTGAGGGATACACTTCTGGTCTGGAGCATAGAGTCCCCATGTTGGTTATGATCAGGTCCAGTATGTTTTCCCCTCTTGTGGGAGTGGTAACAAGTTGTTCCATAGCATATGATTTTATAAATTCTAGGAACCTTTGGGCTAGGGTGTTGGAGCTAGAGTAATGCTCCCAGTCTATGTTTGGGTAGTTTAAGTCGCCCAATATAATGGTGTTTGGAGAGACCTTCATATTTTCCAGTGTTCTCAGGAAGGCCGAGTGGGGTTCCTGGGTTTGGGAGGGTGGTCTGTAGCAGGCTATAAACTGGAAGGCAGTTTTACCCACTGTTAGTTGCACATGGATAGTCTCTGATGCTTCGTGCTGTGCCACCAACCTGGAGGTGTGGGTATCTTTGACGAATATTGATACTCCCCCTCCTTTTGTGGTTCGGCCCAAGTTTCGGGGCCGAAAAGCATGGTATGAGGTATAACCAGGTAGTGCTGGGGTGCTCTTGGGAGCCTTGAACCAGGTTTCTGTTACTGCACAGATATCGATGTTCTCCATGCTAAGGAGAGTTTCGAGTGCATGCATCTTGAGGTTTAGACTTCTGGCGTTGAGTAGCATTACTCTTAGTTTCTTATCCTTTGTGATACCTATGGAGGTGGGTTTGTCTTTTGAGCCTTGCCTAAAAAGGCACTATGGGGGTAGCAAGAGCCTTTGCCAATATCCGAAAGCCCAGGGATGACAGGTGCAAGCCGTCCCTAGCGAAGCATCGTGGCTTGTCGAGCATGTCATCCCAGGCTGACAGGCATTGGATCCCCTTTGAATGACACCAATACTTAAGCCAATTGTTGAAATTGATCATCTTGTCTTCATATTGTGGCATCATTCTTGGTGAGGGTAAGATGCTACTCAAGGTCAGGGTCATACCGGCCTGGGCTACATGCTCAGAGAGCTCCTCTATGTCTCTTTTCATGTAGTCCAGGGAGGTACGTCTCAGGTCATTCACACCAGCATGGACAATGACTGAGTCATATTTGTACTTGCCTTGGAGTGACCTGAGTGCTTGTGTTATGTGGTGTATCCTAGCGCCTGACAGGCAGCTCACCGTGACCTTCTCCTTGTTCAGCCTGGTGAGCGGGATGTCAGTGTGCCTGACGATAGAGTCACCTATTACAAGTGTATCATGTGTGTTGTTTAGCCTTAAGGGCTGTGACTGTTCGGCACACTGGCTTTGTGAGCTATGTGTTGCACGTGTTTTGTTTTGGGGTAGCGGTTGCTTGGGTGTCTGCTTTGGAGGTCTCTGCTGCTTAGGCAGATTTTTATTTAGAGCCTCCGAGTATGTTTTTGTGTGTTTATATGTTTGGTTTGCTGTCGTGGTAGGTCTATGTGAGACTGGAATTGTAGTGAGTGTGATTTCCTTCTCCTCCTGACTGGTTACGCCAGTACTGAGTTGAGAGAGCTTAGCCTCCAGTTTGGCTATATGGTTGCATCTCTCACATGTGTTGGAATTTGTTGGGAGGAGGAGAGGGTTGTCTGTGTACATAAGGCAGTTGTAATATTGCCTCAAGATTCCCAGATTCACCAGCTGGACCGGAGAGGAGATTGACAACTGACCTTTGGACATGCTAGAATAGTATTGGGAATTCCTTTATAATTGAAAAAGAGGGCCAATGGGGAACAAGGTACTCAAGGGGAGTTTGTGAGGGTGTAGTGCTTTTAATTTTTTAGTGCTGACTTATATAATTGCTTTAGTGAGCAAGTGCCAGGTAACTTAAATGCAATGTGTTACATGTAACTTAAATGCAAAAACGACAAACAGTAACTTTCTGTCAAGTGAAACAAGGAAATAAGTACAGTAAGCAATGCAGATATCACTAGGGATCCACAGAAGCACTGAAAAGCCACGTTTTAGGTGGAATTAGCGTTTCAGGGAAATAACAAGCAAACAAACAACAAGCATACAAACAAAGCTAGATTCAGCAGGCCTGGATCTAGTCTATGCTACAGCAAACAAGGTGTACCAATTTCAGTAAGAAACAGTGTCATCAAATCATGTCATCCACTTCCAAGCTGTGTCCTGTCAGTGAACCTGCATTAAGCATAGCAATTCTCAATTCATGTTTGGCAGGTCGGTTGGTTTTACATCCAGCTTTCGCTCAACAGAGCTATCCCAGGTAACCCAGGATGGGCATGTAGAGTGTGGCCGGCCAGTAGCTTATTGACCCAGGGCTGCTGGGCTTTATGGCGGGCACACACAGGCCAATAGGGGCACATATACCCCCACCACCACCATTAGCAAGGGTCCCTGGCATGGGTCAGTGTAGGACGGGTCCTTAACTCGCTTATCACCAGTAACTGCCCATGCTCATTTTTGGCGACATTAGTCAACATGACCGAATCACCTAGAGCCATATTTTATACCATTGAGTGGCTAGCCCTGCCATGGAAAACAGTCTGTGATCCATGTTATCCTATCTTGAGGATACTGCGCACCACAGTAGATGCCCAAAGAGGTTGGTCTGTACAACTCTTCCCCCTATAGGGCACCATGCAGAGTCTGTGCTGCTGCCCACAGCTCCATTCATTGGTGAGTTTGAGATGGAAACACTCAGCATTTTTTTGGGACATGGGAGAAACCCCACGGAAAAACAGGGAGAACATGCAAACTCCAAATAGGCATTGGTTGGGGGCCAGGATCTAACCTTGTACCTTGTGCATGGGAGGTGAAGACCTTAACCATTAAGCCATCTGGTCTCTGTAAGAGACCAGGTTAGTGTCATTTTCCTAAATTCTTCAACTGTCATGCACAACTGTTGCAGGTCTTCTCTTACACAATCCTTCTCTTGGCTGAGCATTCCCATTACCACTTGCATTCTTCCTGTCTCTCCCAAATCATCTTCATCAAATCATCTTCTGCTTTCCTGCACATGTGACTGAACTACAGATGATCCTTGACCTTCTCTGTAATCAGGGCTACTTTGGCCTCTGCTCTGATGTCCTTATTTCTTAATCTGTCCCATAGTTTGTATCCTACACCTATCTCAACACTTCATCTCCATCACCTCAGGTTTCTTCAACTGCTCTGCCTTCGCTGCCCAGGTTTCTGTGCCACTATTTTGCGCACCTTTTAGTTTCTTTGGCATTCTTCTGTGTCACACTACCCCTGGCACTATGGGCATACAGTGGGTTCTAGTACCTCAGATTCTAGATCTGACCTCCTCATTTAGACTTCCCTTCTCCTCACATATACTTGAAGCTGTTAACCTGGTTTAATCCCCTCTATCTCAATTTTCAGATCCATCTGATCTCCCCCATTGGCTCCCATGTCAATTGTCATATCTCTACTCAGTTTCATCTGAGTTTCATCACATGCCTTCAGTTTTGCAGTCCAATCTCCTATCATTGCTGAAATTCCTGTTGAGTCTGCTTATAATACCACATTATCTGCATACAGCAGCTTTGTTGATCTGTCCCCTCTGACCAGCTTGTTATTGTAGTCCATCACCAGTATGAACAGAATGCACTCAAAGGTGAACCCTGATACACACCCACTCCTACTGGGAACCTTCTGTGAGTCCAAACACTGCTTATACTTGTGTCATTGGATCCTTGTACATTGCCTGCACTAACTCGTATCAGTTTTTCCAGGAATTAGAACAATCATAGGACTGTCCAAATCAGCTTTCTTGGTGTCCTGTCATATGCTTTCTCCAAGCTTAAGAATGCCCAGATGGACTCTTTCTTCATCTCCAACTTCTTCTCCACTATCTCACTGCAAACATCAGATCATTTGTTACATCCTAATTAGAATCTGAACTGCTCCTTCCCCTTCTTATTTACTCTACATATTCATTTATCATGAAATCATTGCAAGTTACATCATACCCAAACCATACCTCTCAACCTTATAGCACCAGAAATCTGGACAAAGCCAAATATAATGGGCGGGCAAGGACCCAAAAATAGGGACACGTTTTAAATATTGTTCTTATAAACTTAAAAAAGTTGATAAAATAACAGGTTTTGTGTTACCATGCATTTTCTGAAGGATATGAAGTCTGCAAGTCAAACGTCTGTCATTATTTAGTGACTTCAATCTCCAGTGATTTGCCAGAAAACTACAAATTTTATAGGGAATAGACCAAAACTATGAGGTAAAAATCCGGACATTCTGCAAAAATCTGGACAGTTGAGAGGTACGAGTCCCAGATTAGAGAATGGAATAATAATACAGAAACCTTATAAGAAAACTAACATGAGTAAATTGGAAAGAGCACAGTGGAAATATACCAAGGGCATCCATGGATGGGAAAAGTTGTTATGAAAGACTAAAATATCTGAACGTGTACACTGTTTACCATATAGATATTTAAGACGAGACCTTATTCAAGTATATAGGTCATTTAGAGACAGCTACCTCTGGAAATAGTTGAGGCTATCAAAAAGCAGCAAAGACTCATCAGACAACCTGCGTAGAAGATTATAAAGGAATCTGAGATGCACTAATTGGTTCTCTGAGAGATTAGCTGATACATGGAACAGACTACCAATTAATATTAAAGCAAGCATTAGTTTAGATATTTTCAATAACACTTATTAGGGAAATATTTGTTTCAGTATATTGGTAGGCTAGAATGGCATTATTGCCATTGCCTGAAATAACTACCTCACCACAACATCTGGTACGAGGTTACAGGTATAGCCAGGTAAAAAGCTTGTCATTGTCAAACAATCCTGCTTCCCCTATAAGAGTCATTCCCCACGGACAGCGTGCTCACCCAACAGTAAAACAATAAGTGAGTGCACTACTGAACAAGGACTTATTGCTAGTCACAATAAGTGAGTGCACTACTGAACAAGGACTTATTGCTAGTCACAATAAGTGAGTGCACTACTGAACAAGGACTTATTGCTAGTCACAATAAGTGAGTGCACTACTGAACAAGGACTTATTGCTTGTCACAGATTTAATAATTGATGTAGTATTAGAGCAATATTTGCTAGAATTTGATGTATTCTGGTCACTGCTGACATGGGAGTTCATAAAAGAGCTCCTCGCCGCTGCAAGGGCCTTATGCCACTGTGTTACATATGTAATAACTCACGTTGCAAATATATGGGTTCTGTAATTTATGCCATGTGAGTTAGTTCCTGTAAGGGCATTGTTACAAGCTGTTATATACACTGTACATTAGTTTTCTACCTCTGCTTTCTACCTGTAATTGTGGGTTAAGCTCACTGTTATCTGATATAACTGTTGCAAAGAAACATGTCTATCTCTGTGATGATTGTGCAATTGTGGCAGACAAGAATTAGCTTTTGAAAGTGGCCTCAAGCCTTTGAGAAAGTAATGTGAGTTATCTGCTTTAACTGTTGTAAAGATATTTGTCTGGTTCTGTGAGGATTGTGCAAGTGCGGCAGAGAGGAATCATCTTTTAAAAGTGGCCTTAAGCATTTGAAAAGGTAATGTGAATATTAGCCCCACATAGACCCCAAAGGGTTTTAGAAGGACTACCTTTTCCTTCTAGTACTCTTTGTATTCCCTGTATATACCGTAAGCATTCCATACTCATAGTGGTCTTTTTATCAAGCACTAAAAGTGCCGTTTGTTTTTCTGGTAAGCACCAATAGAAGTGGAAATAACCAATAACTCCCCACTTACTCCCTTATCTTTCTCTTTTCCTTCCAGTACACTCCCCTCTGGACAAGCCATCTCTCCCAGTGACTTCTAAGGGACTGTGAAACCATACAATTGGGAGTGTCCGGGATTGTATAAAACATCCACAACTGATTAAAGGGCTTACATCTTTTCACCTTTTTATGCATGTAGGTGGCTTTCCTAAGTACCAGTCTAGCTTACTACTCAGATTTAATGTTTAATAAACTGCTGTTTAGCGAACTAATCCTGCTCTGGGCTAGCACGTTACGGAGTGGTCTGGTCCAATAACTCCCCTCCTATAGCAGCCCCGTGCCCTTTCTCTGCTCCTACATAGTGCATTATTTATCTGTAGCTAACCCTGTCTAATGTCCCTATTCAAACTCTCTCCTATTTCCTTTTCCAGAAGTAGCTTACTGTTTTAGTCCTGTATAAACCCCTATTTTCACCTCACTCTATTACTGTAGTCAGGCTACGTACCTGTTGAGCTCCTAGAATCTTTGACTGATTGTTTTCTCTGATACTTTCTGCTGCAGGTTGGGCCCTGCTCCACTCGAACTCACTCCACTCCCCTTCACTACCCACAATTCCCACACACCCACACATACCCTAAATTTATTTTTATCCATCTATTCTCCTCCCACTACATTGCCCAATCACACTACAGTCAGTACTACCTCCTACTACCACTCACCTTTCACACCTCTTCCGCTACTCATTATAGGTACAACCCACTCACCAATCCCTCACCTTCTTTTCCCTACCTGGACACCCATATTACTCTCCACTCTTATACTCAAAAGTTTTAAGTTCCCCTTTCCACCACCCACACAAACCAATCCACGCAATCCTTCCATCTTGTAGAAAACTGGCTAAATAACACTCAGCTAATTCTTAACCCCCAAAAAACAAAGTTACTTCTCTTTCTCCTAAAAAACAATGACCACCTCAAGGCTAACTTCTCCAGCTCCTCTCTAAATAACACAATAATCAACGCAGAATCTCACACAAAATTACTCAGAATGATTATTCATGACCAATTAAAATTTGACTTACACATTTACCATGCAATAAAAAAACCTAACCAAAAACTTGGCTTGTTATGCCGCAACTCAAAATTCCTCTCTGCTGAACCTAGACAATCCCTTGCCCAAGCCTACCTCCTCCCCAGCCTTCTCTATGTTTCAACAGTTCTCACCAATCTTCAATCCTGTTTGCTCTCTAGACTTGAGTATACCTACAATAAAATTGCAGATTTGGAGCCAACCTTCCTAACCCAACCCAACACTGCTTAACCCTCCACAAGCTACAGTGGCTTGAATTCACCCATCACATAAAACTGTCCCAACTACATCTAACCCACCACATAATTAACAAACCCACTTCCTGCCCCACCCTCAAAAATCTAGTCACATACTATTCCCCCTTATGCCCCCTCCGTAGCTCTGAGAAACATCTTCTGGAAACATATACACCTAAACTTAACATAAGCAATCTTCTATACAAATCTTCTATTACAAAAACCTGGAATACCCTACCCTCTAACCTACGAAACATCACTCAAGCAACAAGCTTCAGAAAAGAACTTAAACTACTCTTCCAGACCAACTGGATCTAACCAGGACACAATCCCACCTGACCAACCTGCTTCTGCTATATAACTACTCTATCTTAGTCAAATTTACCTAACCACTGAAATTCCTGTCTGGTAATTGCATAATCCATATAGCTCTACTGCTAACTGCCTATTTTGATACATGCACCTTCAAAAAGTCACTCATCCATTTCCATAAGGATCATACTCTCCCAAACATATTCTGTATGTATTGTTTGCTCACTGTTTCTTGTAATTATTTTATTAGCTTTGTATTTATACGCTGTTTAAACCTATTCTTGCTACTATGTATATATCAATTTGTTGGAGCTTTTCTCCTAGGGTCTCCACTGAATATGGGCTATACCTGCTCAGTTGGACTAACCCGGTTAACAAATGTGACATAAATGAAATAAATAAATGTGTATGCATGTATAGAATGCTTATTCTCCAACCATCTGAGATATGCCTTTGTGTCCGTACTATGATGGAGACCCAAAGAACCATTTGTGTGCAGGCTCATCCAATATCGTCATCATATCTGCTGTGACTTGATCTGAGCCCACTGCTTCCCCTGACTTCATTTTCATTAGTGCTGTTCGTACTTTTTTATGGTGTGTTTCTTCCACTTTCGGCCACAGGCTGTGCATAAGGTAGTACAGCTTCCGTGGGATTCTCTTCATTCAGAAGCTGCTACTGAAATGGTTAAAGGAATTTAGATGAAAAAAATAACAGGAAGCACAATCACTGGCTGTTATTGGAGGATCTAGTTTAACAAAAAGATCACTGTGAACTGAATAAAGTAACTTTGATGATATCTGAAGAAAGCAATAAATGCATGGTAGTAGCTATTTCCTCAAAATGTATGTAGTGTCTTCATTTACAGTACAAAATAAGGCTTATGTCCCATATTAACTGTTTGGTCAGGAAATCTGCCTTCATTTAGACTTCCAGGCTACAGTTTACTTTGCTGCTGTCTTTTTGCCTGTGCTGTGATATCATTCATGGAAAAAGGACCAGGACTTAACAGAAAAAGGTCAACTCTGTATTGCAATTGCATAAACAGAAATTGTAAACAGTAACAATTGTGAAAGTCTTATATGCTCTTGTGTTAGGGGGATGAAATTCCCACACCTCCTGCCTCCATATGTATTAATGCTGTGATTACTGCATGTTGGGGTTGTGATGATTGGGGAGAGATGGGCAAAGGCTGCCAGCCTAGTCAAATATAATTTGATATATAATACTGGCATTTGTAAATAAATATAAAATACAGGCATGTTTTCTTGAATGTAAAAGAATACTGTGAAATGTGGAACTGTAAAATATGTGACAACATTGCACTCTACTGGCCCAGTGAAGCATGTTGTGACCCTTTCATGTTAGAATTTGGCTCCAGTGCGTCTGGATGAAAGTTTCATGCCCATTGTTTTAAGGCTAATGTTTATGACCAGAATTTACATGTGGAAGGTGCTTTATTGCTCTGGTTTCTGCTAGAATGTATATGTGAAATGCCTTGTATTGTTGTAAGTTTCTGAGCAGGTGTTAGATTGCTAAATAATGCAGTTTGTGGCCTGACTACTCAAACCAGGTGTTAAGCTGATGCAATTTGAATACTGGGAAAATCTAAATGTCAAAAATGATGTAATTTGGGAGGGCCTTAGAGACATGTTTGTTAGTAATGTTTAAATACTATTTCTCACAAGAGATTTGAAGCATTTTGATCTTGGATATCCAACTTATCAGCACTCTGTCTTATGCTCACATGTACGTTTTTAGCACTGTGATTTCTTGTAGGAATAGTTAGCTAGCAAAGATTAATTAGGTATTTTTCTTTGAAATCAGACCTGTCCTACTGTATTATTTTAAGTTCCTGTGTGATCTCTGAACTCTTAGATATCTCTGTGGTGTAGTAGTTTTGTCTTGTGTTTTAATTATTTATTATTAAATATTTTTAAAACCTTCTACCTGTGGCTGGTTTGTGTAGAGATAGGCTCTAGAGTACATTGCATATTTATAGAGTTTATTGTAATAGGCCACTCTAATAAGCCTTAGACTGTATAGTCACATTACCATTGGATAATAATATTGCACAGTAATAATTGGACACCCTTTTAAGGGCCTTTTAGTAGCTGATATTATTAGCTGGGTTGTGGCAGTAATTACTACTGTATGGTCTGGGTAAAGGGGCACAGCTGGAGAATCTGTGTCAGCCTTTCCCAGGAGTGTCTGTGTGGTTGTATAACCTCTTCTCAAAGTGTGTGTGTGTGGTGTGTCAGCTACTTGGCAGGGACACAAATTACTGGTTGGACAGAGAGGGTACTGGAGGTTTTAGCTTGCCCAGCTAGGCTGAGACCTGGACCCTATAGCTGTGCCAGTGGGGAGTCTTATTGGGGACCTGATGAGCAAAGGAGCAACCAGCCCCAGACTGATTGTGATCTCTGTGTGCACTTAAGGGAAATTGTACTTTACTGTGTGTATTAGTTACCCTTTTCTCTTCTATGAGACGACTTCCCTGGTGTTAGTGATGAGGATTGAGGCTCCTTGATTGCTGGGCCAGGGCACGGTCATCACAGGGGTAAAGATAAAAGGCACTTAAAATAATTTTCATGGCTACCACAACTTGCAATTTTGATATTAACAATATTGAGGAGAGACGCTAATAATTTTTTCATAATTCATATTTTCCAATGTGTTACTCTGACTTTTTAATAATGTTTCGGAAGAGGGGCCAATCAAGAAGCTCTGGTAAAATTCAGCATCTAAGAAAAACCCTTACTATCAAGGAAAGGCTGGGTTCTAACCTATAAATGTCTTCTTAAAACAGTACCAAAGCAGCAGTCCTAAAGTTGCCATCAACTAGACCAACCCCGTCAGTTGTTTGTGTTAGTTTAAACATTTTCTTATAGAAACATCAACCAAGTAAAAGTCTATGATGCTAAACACTTTCAGGCAAATGTTGCTCAATCTGTACAAAACATAACAGTAGCATCAGCTGTCCAGGGGACTGATACCTGACAAGTGATGGGTCTAGTTAGCAGGTGTCTACCCCCCCTACAACCACTGCTGCTCGTGATACAAGCATCTGGCACACCTGCATCCACTACTCTGGTGTCCCTACCATGACAGCCAAGAAGTTAGAGTAAGGTAGAGGCAGAAAAATGGGAACTTTGCAGAGGTGAAAGTGAAAGAGAAAAAAATCTCATCTCCTGCAATGGATGCCAGAAGGGCCAAGAAAGATTTCATTCATTCATCCTGGAAAAAGTTTCAGTGCTAGGCACCACTTTGACAACCATTAACAGGAGTTAAGGCAGCCTTTCCATTATTGCCTCCTCCCGCACAACCTTCTACTGAGACACTGGAGTGGATAATGAGACAGCACTGGTCGTTTTCTGTCTGTACAAATTTTAGCCAAAGCATCAGTTGTACTGGTTCTTTTAATGTAATATTCATACCCAAATATCTTTTCATACACGTAATGGACTTTCTGGGATAAACAAAACACATTTACACAATGAAAGCTCATTGAAACTGCTATTATTTTTAAATATCCAGATCAAGATTTGCAAGACATAGAAAGGTACCATTTTGGAATAACTACAGTTCCATATTTTTTTATTCATCAGTATATTTTTAAATTCTTTGTTCTTTTAAACATTTATCTTTGATTTGATTATACGAGGGCTCACAGTTTTTAATCTCTTCTCAACAAATGTGAGAAGATATTCAAATGCTCTCTAATAGATGACTGGTCTGGTGTGTAAGTTCCTGCTGCAATTTATCATCCTATTTTTAATAACTGCTATTGCTTTTTCACCTTTGCAAGTCAAAATTGCATCATAGCCACTTTTATGAAATAAACTGATAGTATTATTATCTCAGTAAGTGTCATAATCTATGAAATTACTCTACAATCTGGACAACTGCTGTTTTGGTCATTATCTCCCTGTACGTACAATATTCACATCGAAAAATAATCATAATTTTACTTTTGTTATTTTCAGGTTGTAATACTGGATAAGAACACTGAATACTATGCACAATCATTTTCAAATCACATTTTACACACTTCCAAAGATGACGTTAATAAAATCAACATACCTCTCATCATCTGTGAATGATGCAGCAATCATTTTACTCCTACAATGCCATATAGATATTTACGTAACTAGGTGAAACATTTTCCAACTATTGTACCAAAGGTACAAACTATACAATTCCCTGAATAAGAAAAATTATGATTCAGAGAATATTCATCAACGTAACCTCTTCTTGGTTGTTTTCACAGACAGGGTAAAACTGCAATCTGTGCAGCCTTGTCAGTATTCTGAAATACTAGTTCACTGTAACTCGTGTTAGAATTATTCATTTTATTTTTTAAGAAAAAGATTTTTTTTTTCTAATCAAAATCTCTGTTTCTCTAAAAATCACACATTACTCAGAAATGCTGATTTCTTTAACTGTCCTCATTCATATTCTGGCAATTTATCTAATTTCCATTTTATAATTCTCAGAATGTACATCCTGTGAAAAAGTTTATGGCATCTTTTCTGGCCATGCAACAGACTTCATGCTGTCTCTTATTTCTTAGCCATGTATTTTAAAATCAGTTGTATATATGAAGAATTGGCATGCAAGAACAGCACTGTCCATTCTTTTAATAAATCCAAAGAATGCTGATTTGGCATTTTTAACATTCTCAAACCCAGAGGCTTTCACACAATGTAAATATGCCTTGAAGGAAAACATCTGCAATTCTTCCAGCTGCACACATGCAAACTCATATATATTAAGTGGATATTTTACCTTGCAAACCATGTTGTCCATTTTGAGATTTAAATGAAATTTTTGACAATGGACACTCCCTCCACACCTCTGCATATAAGTATGTTGAGCAGATAGAGGGATAACAGAGTCTTGCAGAAGTTATATAAAGATTGTTTTGCAAGCGTTTATGGAAAAAATGATTTTGTAAGAAAATATTGTTACAAGAGCATTATGGTGATTTTTTTTTTAATCATGTGAATCTGCTCTGCAGTACTAAGGTTCCTGCATTTCTGTAAAGAGGTCAAAGTTAATAATGTGTGCATGTTAACCAACAATGACCACAGCTTCCTAAGATTGGCTATGCCATATAAATCTTCCCTGCAAAAGGTCACACACAGACATTTTATACTGAGTAGAAGCTTAGTGATAACACTTGCAGGGAATGTGCTTTATTGATCTGTTTCTTCCCTGCAGAGGTCACACCCAAATATTTTGTATTGAGCAGAAGCTTAGTGTAAAAGCTGCAGTGAATTCTCTTTATTGACCTGTTTCTTTCTGCTGAGTTAAGTTTACTTCCACTATCCAATTACTTTGCAGTGTCTCTGCTTCCTGTTACATGTTTCAATGGGTTCAAATAAGTCTTGTCTAAATGCTAAATATTTATCTTTTTTATATTAACAATATTTATTATTCGTGATGTTTCATATTTAAAGCTCAGTAACATACTTTTCCAGTACAAGATAAAGGCTCATGTCTTGATCTATTCCTGCTTCTCAGCCTTCAGTTGATGAGAACGAGCACACTGCAAATCATTTTTAGTTTGTTTTGTTGCATTTACTGTATTATGACAGTACTGCATTTTCACTCAGCAGATGATAACACAAACACCAACATGCAGAAAATTACATTTATTTGTGTTATTCCGCATCAAATTAAAAGGGATGCAAGTTGACACCTAAATGCTGCATGCTTGTTCATAAGACAATTACTAGGTGGACATCCAAAAGCACAATGTGGAAACAAGTCCACAATACTGCTTTGCTCTACTGTGCATAAAAACTGTTGCTGCCTCAGATTTTGCTGCATTATGCAAGGCATCTTAGTTTGGTGGAATATTAGCACATTAATTTATTGCTTTCTGTAGGTTTACTAGTGCAGTCTGGATATGTGAGGGTGTAGCTTGTTGTTCAAGGTGCTAGTCAGCATTCACAAAGCTTTTTGCTCCTTCCGAATCATTGTCTGAGGACAAAGATGCATTTACAAGCCAGCACATTGCCTCCAGCATGTCATCAGTGTAATTAGTGGGAAGTGTGTCACCTATACAGCAGATATCATCAAATGACTTGTAGGTCAAGCCATTCAGGGGGGATACTCTGCAATGTATGGGTCAAGTACTATGTTCTCAAGCAAACCCTCATTCTGGAGAGCTGGAGAGGGTAGAGCTTTGCAGAATATACAATTGTTACAACAGGGATAGCTTCCCAAGCTTGCTGCAATAAGAACACACACTGTAGCTGAGAAATGCACCTCACATACTGCGATGGTTAAGCTCCCAAGTCAGTATCAGAGTTCACGCCCTGATTTTTATTTTCTTTTTCCCCCATGCGTGGCCTATATATAAGCATGCTTCATACAGACAATCACTGCTTGATCAAGTGGCTGGATTGTGCTTGCTGTTTTGGCAGGTAAAAAAGAGCTTCAATTTTCAAACTTTAAACACTGAGATTTCTAGAAAAGCTGTCCAAGAGCAGTGCAACTCTTCTCTCCTCCATGACTTTCTGCCTTGGGTGCATACTCATTCCTAAAAATAGTTCCCTCTGTGTATTCTGGCTCACTTTACAGATGACTGTAAAGTAATAAACCCCACAAAAACAATGTGGCGTTTTAGATTTCCCATGACGACTAGGGGAAGATTTGCTAGTCCACAGCATTTCAAACACAGCAGTACAGAAATGACACCCTTAAGCTTTTTTTAGTTCTATCAGAATGACATCTTTAGATATCAAGTGGCCATATTCGATGCAATGAAGCAGGAGTGCAGTCTCATCACAAATGAAATGTTCTACTTTTCAAACCCTTGCAAGACAAAAAGAATGTTGGGAACTCAGTGATCAGCAGCCACTGTAGTTAACTTCATTTTCTCCCCATAAGCTCTCTATAAAGAATGCTGTGTCTTTGTTTCCACAGACTTATCAAATTATTTGTTGCTATAAAGCCTGTTTTTCAAACTGCAGTCACCAAGAGCACTGCTTTCTGCACTAGGAAGGGTCCACTGACTAATGCCTCACAGGATGTGGCATCACTGAGCCACAGATACAGAACCTCCTTGACATTGTTCTCTTTACCATACCTTTTGCTATTTCTGTTGGGGACAGCACCCATTCAGAACACCCTGGTTCTTCAATATTCTGCATAAGGCACATTTGGGAACACACAAAAGCTTAACCAAACCTTGAGAACTCATCCACCTATATACTGTAGTCATACCTGCCTGCAAAGTAAAAGAGCTGAAAAGCTAAACTTAACAGGAACGCACATTCACATTTTGCACTTCAGTCTGTGGACAGCCAACTCATTGAGCACAAGCTGATAAGACTTAAAGTTGTCAACACCACCAGCCCATCATCAAGTCAATAAGTTCAGACAGCAACATCTCAATATATCAGCTGTATAATTGTCAGACTACAAATAACTGAAAATAAGCACGTCTGTCAGAGAAAACCCTTCCTGCACTGCAGTCCATACTGATGTCTCATTCACACACACACGCACTTCTGATATATATATATATACACACACACACACACACACACACACACACACACACACACACACACACTCACACACACGGGTCCATGTCAGATGTGATTTTTCAGAAACTCAAAAAAATATTGAACAGACCATATGACTGAGTTTCCGAAAACTCAAACATAAAAAAAAAAAAAAAAACAGAAAAGTCTACCTTTTTTACATTTTTGCAGGGGGGACAAGCCCCTCCCCCTGCAAATTATATATACCAACTCTGAGATCGCATTGCAGTGAGGAAATAGGTAAATTTCCTGATCCTTGCTGTACCGCGATCTCCATTCAAAAGGTTCAAGTTTTCAATAACTTGATCATATGGGCTCGACCATATACAGCTAAAGTTTCTGAAACCTCGATCAACTGATAGGGACCCATAAATGCACACACACACAGATGCATATACACTGATGAAAAACAGAACCTGGTTTTATACACTCAATCAGTAGGACACTCGATAAGAGAAATTCATTTACATAACTCTCAAGAGTCGACCCACAAAAACAGGGCCACACACACACACACACACGTTTCCCCCATATACACAAAAAGCTTCATTTAGAGCAGAAAATAATACTTATGTGCCACATTACCTGGTTGGCCAGCTAGTCTCACCATTATGAACATATCTGGAGCGTTCAAAAAAATTAATCAGTTGAAACAAAAAACACTTCTGCCACAGTGATGCAAAATGCACTCTCTCTCACACACACACACACACACACACACACACACACACACACACACACACACACACACACACACACACATCAATCTGCTTTAATCTTAATTAATGGGATGGATCACATCTACATTGTGAAGTCTCACTCCCTTTAGACAGGTATTGCTAGATACAACACAGCAAATAGGCAGAAGATGCACTGTATAATTCAGACAGCTCTTGCTGTAAAGCAAAGCTGTATTTCTAGAGAAGGAAAAGTATACTGACAATAATCCAGATGCTGTAAAACTAAGCTTATCCAAATGTTATTATTGTACTTTCTGTTGCTTTTGATCCATAAGAAATATTTTCAACTATACGTTTAAAATATTGTTCAACAAATTGTTTTCGTAAAAGCTTCTTTTTTTTTTTTTTGTTTCAGGATCACTTTATGCTAATGATCAAAATAATGACCATCCAAATGGTGGTGTGACTAATAAAACATCAGAAAGGTGATACAACTGCACCCTGCTGACAAGATGCTTACTAGTCCCTGGACACCCCCAGAATGTTATGCATATGTGGAAACCCAGCCACTAATGCAGAAGAACTTGTCTATTACTACCTCTGCCAATACTGCCATCTACTGTATGAAGGGAAAAGTGCTTTAACCTGCACAATGTGCTACTTTCTTCAGAAGCTGCTTTTTACATACTGATCTCATTTCTATCACATCAAACCCTTGCATTTCTATCGCATCATCTGTAAGTAAAGGCACTGCTTGCTTTCACAACACAAAGTACCATTTCATTTCTGTGCAAGTTCACAAATCAATATGCCTCTGTGCTCTGCAGCATGGACAGTGGGCAGGACAAACAATTTCTACAGTTTTAAACCCGTGCTTAGCAGTAGAGTCTACAATCCTGTCATGGTGAAACATTTCTCTAAAAGGAGAGTCGGCAGATCAATAGAATAAGTGGAAACAGTTAAGCAGTACCTGGTGTTGCATGGAAAGGAGCATTGCAATATTCTTTTAATAGGACAAACAAGCGCATGATTGCTTTCTGATGATGCTACATTGTCAATGCAAAAGGCAAAGGAAAAAAATCTGTGGCACAAAGTATGTTCAACATCCAACATAAGGCTGTCATGTAGGTTATTATATAAATATTATAGTAAATAGTAATGGAGCATGATTACAATTACTTTGTCCTCTTACTGTTCCACAGAAGCAAAGCACAGATTCCCCCCTCGTGATTACTGGAGTAGTACAGATCACACAGCTTACTAGGTAACACAGGTATGACAAGATTCCAACGGCTGCCAAAAGCTTCTTAACTGAGAAAGTGCATCTTCTCTCCATTTTAAAAATACAGTTGTACAAGATATCACAACTAATTCACATAGTTTCTTCAGACTGGCATTTTAAGGTTGTTACACAGCAATAATATTTTAACAAATCACAACTGAGGCAAGGAAGCTGTTTTAGTCCACTGCATTTTATAATCTATGTGTTGACTCAGTAACAGCATGGGTGTAAAAAAAAAAAAATCAGTGCCCAAGACAATTTTGCAGCTTTGTTTGCCAGGTAGATTCAAAGGCTTTCATCAACTTCAATTTAACAGCTGTAGTCTCCAAGCAACCATGAAAGTAGAAATAATGAGTTCAGACCCAAAATTATACAGGAAGACCCCAAATTCACCCAAGAAGTCAGGACAGAGATATCCATATCTTCTAGCCTATTATGCCACTGTTTCCCCCAGCACAAAGCATGAACATCTGCTCTCCCCAGTACTTTACTGCTAATTGAGTAACAGAATAAAAGCAAGTTTAATAAGCGCCATAAAAGCAAGGCAAAGTTTAGTCATCCATCTAAGTCTAGTCATCCTACAGTCCTTACATACTGACCTCAAATGGATGGTTTTCCCAACATGACTCCAAGAACAAAAGAAAATTCTGGTGGCTTAATACATCTAAAAGAAAAAATATGCCTTTACAGTTAATACAAAAGGATGAAGACAAGAACAGTAACACAGCACCATTAGTTTACTTCCCTGTTATTCAACATGCAGTGACCTAATCATTAAAATACAGGAATGTACTCAGCCATAAATAACCCGTGGTGGTGGTGCTGCGGTAGCGTTGTCGCCTCACAGTAAGACGCTGTCCAGTTCGATTCTCAGCTAGAGCGTCTTCTGCATGGAGACATGCGTGAATGGGCGTACCTTCATTGAAGGTTGTGCATCAGGCCTGGCAAGCCGGTACGTAAAAACAACTACCAATCATTAGCGGACCGGAGTTCCACTGTGGTGACCCCTAACCAGGAAAAGCCGAAAGATACAAACAAACAAACTCAGCCATAAATAACTTGAAATGTAACCCCTGGGACTCTCATCAGTTTCTGTTCCCAAAAACATTACCACCACTCCAACACAGTGCAAATGAGCTAGCCACAAGCAATGAATGAGTTCAGTTATAGTGTAAATATTACTTTCTTCTGCTCAGTCTTGTTCTGTTTTATGGAGAATTTCAGTTTAGTTTTTGAATTAAACATACTAAAATCACAATAGGGTAATCGGGAGTGGCCTTAGGTAAACTGGTGCCCTAGGCAGAATGGCTCCACAGTGCCCACACCACCTGATGCCCCTATCCTGGTCTACCTACACCAAATGACTACTGGAAAAGTGCCCCTGCTAGAGCGGCACCCTAGGCAGCCACCTAGTTGGCCTATGCCTAAGGCCGGCTATGAGGGTAATTTATATGGAAATGCTATGGTTTTCTGGATACTTATAAGAATAAATGCTTATTTAGTGCCCTGTACCATTCACAAGTCATCAGCCTCTATGTTTTCTGAACTACTTCTGTCAACTACGTGTACATTAAGATATCTAGCTTTTGTCACATTTGAATTCCTTGCAGTGCATAAACAAGTCATAGTTTTTGCAACATTAGCCTGTTGTTTGACTGCTACTGAAAGATGTTCATTTTGCATTCTCACACTGATCCAAATTTAAAAAGTGTAAATCTCAGTTCCTGCACTCCTACCAAGCAAATGCTACTGTAAACAATGCAGAGGTAGAATCTAAAACCTGGCCTACGAATCCTACTGGCACAAGTACATCACTGTGCTACCTGTTGTTAGTTCAAGAAGATGGTACTAATTTCGAAGCTGTTTCTGCAATCCATTACCAAAATGTGACACACACGGTGCTTTTCAGAGACAGAGCCTAGGCATATGCAAGAATTCTAATTTGCATGAGAATTTGGTGATCCACACAGAAAAAAAAAACACAGAGTATGACCAGTGGTAATTTTATCAAATATTTTGTTTGATTTATATAAAAAACAGGCATAATTCTATATGCCGTAGATAGTAATTTGCATTAACAAAGGAGTACACCACATTTTAATTTAAGAACTGACAGTGTTGTAATAACATTAAGTTCTAACTGTCTTATCTGTAGTCTTTTGTCATGACTTAGTTACATTACAATTGGCTGAAAAATAGTCCTTTAACTGCAAGATAAGTGTAGGTGTATGTGAAGTGTTCACTTTAACAGTGGAGACATGACAACATTCTTGTATCCATTGAACTCGATATTTCTTTGCTATGGTACCTGAGAAGGTGTAGCTGCCCTGTCTCCAGAACGTTTAGCAAAGGATGATGGAATCTGAATCGCATAGGCAACTCTGAGCTGCCATGCATTGAGGCTGGTGGTGGGAAGGGAGTCATTTCCCATAGTACTTACAGACAAGGATTCTTACTTAGAACACACACAACCCACATCACAGAAAGCCAATATGTTTTCCCTGTTAGTCTTACTTAGCAACATGAAATAAAGGCCAGTCTCTTCCCTGATGACAAAAACCCAGATGTTGCCTGCTTCAAGCAAAACATATCAACATATACCAAGTTCCTGCAGAAGATGAAATTATTACACATTTATGCTATACCACCCTTATGTCAGTGTTCCAGAGCTCAGAGACCCAGAGCTCCACACTCCTCTTCTCCAGTTACTGGCTCAGCAGTTTCTAGGGAGAAGGCAGAAAGGCAACAAGCCAGTGCACCGTTTCCCTAAAGGAAGTGACCTCTCATCATCTTTGTCTGTCTCTGTCTAAAGGGCACTGAAGAAGAGTTTCTTATACTTGAAAGCTTTGCCTATTAAATCCTGCTCCTTACGTTTGAGTTGTGGTTGTAATGTAACCCCTTTTTTTGTATTCTGCAATTTTATTTATTGGGCTTCATTTAGCTGTTTTAATTGTTTGTTGCTTATTTATTAATCTCCTAAGCCACTCAGTGGAGGAATCAACATTAAAAACTTATCCAAGAGTAGCTGGTTCCACAGATTTTTTAAAGTAATTCTCCAAACTTTTATTCTGAACTTTCAGAGTATTTGATAAAATATGTCCATGACATAGAGAAACTTCATGGAAAGCTCTCTTTCAGAAAGTACTAGTTGTTTGACCTCACATTAAAAATATACTGACATGTCACAGACTTTGTCCAGAAGCTCCAGAAGTAATTCTGGACTGAGTCATTAAAATAATTGACAACATATAAAGAAATTTTTCAACACACATAAGTGCATGTTACACGGTTTCTCATCAAAACATCCAAACATGTTCTAGACTCTGTCCTCAGTAAAAAAAAAAAAAAAAAAAAAAATTTTCCATCTTCAGATCCAAAATAGCAATGAAATAACTGATGTCATGATGGTAAACCCCATCGAGTTCAGAAAAGGAACCATAGAACTAACAGCTCCTCAAGCATGGCTGGGCACTACACATACAGCAAGAAATCATCCAAGTGCCACAAATGCTTGAGCTAAACATCTGGAGAAACAAATTACAATTCTGAAAGGAATCATTTTGAAATGGAAATGGTGAATCTCCACTTGAAACCTGAGAAGCATGTTTGCCTTCAAAATCTGAACTTGCCAACAAGGATCATTTACATTTAACATTTCCATCCAACCCACTGAGGCAACAAACAGCATGAACCAAATGTCACATACTGTACAGCCCATGTGGAACAAGCTATATCCCATCACTCCATTTCTGTGCAGTCTTCATCCATGAATTTAAGGACATTTTTCCTAGCTACTTCATCATATACCATTTTATCAAAATTAGAAGTGTGGTGTATGTATAAGCAAACTCTTATGAAATCAATGCATTAGTGCATTGGTTGCTGTTCAGTTCCATATCTATCCACTCTCAGTCACTTTTTTCTGTTTTTGCACATGGGGTTGGGGTGTCACTTCAACAGTAACAAATCATCTAGAGGTTTACAAAGCCAGTTGGCTAGCCCTGCCGCAGTTGTTCTTCAACACCACACATTCAATCACACATTCACACCTATGCCCAATTTAGTGTGTCACATCCGCATGCCTTTGGAATGTGGGAGGAAGCCCACGCAAACACAGGGAAGTCATGCAGACTCTGCACAGAAGGCACCCCAGCTGAGAATTGAACCAGGGAACCTCTTGCTGTTCCACACACACACACAGATATATATATATATATATATATATATATATATATATATATATATATATATATATATATGTAAATGATTCAACAAATGCTTAGCACTCATAGGTTCAAACTAGTCTAGTAGCCTTTGCTGGCTATTTTAAGCCTAGTTAATTTATCTTTCAAAAGTGAGAATTAAACTCTGTATGTTGCATTTATGAGGTAAACACTTTAACCATTACACCAACCCCCAAGTTAGAATAACCTGTACCTTATACCTTTGAGACCTTAACCATTATTCCAACGCCACCTTTAAAAGTAATAGTTTAATCTTCTTCATTGGTTCATAGGCCCTTGTGTACCATATTAAGCCTAGCCAATTTCCCTTCTAAATGTGAGAATCACACTCTGTACCTTGAGTCTGTATGATAAACACCTTAACCATTATACCAACCCCCAATAAAATTAATCTCAGTGACCATCTTAGGGGATTGAGGACACCACCTCAGACAAGCTTTAAGAAGGCTTGAACTCTGGACCCCTCATTTGCAAAAACAACACTGTACCCACTGCACTACATAGGCAATACTATCTTTGAAGTCAAGCAACTCACAGTAAAGGAAAAATATTGTTTTTTTTTTTTAGTTTTAAAGCATTTTCCATATAATGCTCCCCTTTTATCCATACCTGTGTTATAGACATAAAACAATAAACTGCAGGTCTGGCAAAGTAACAAGCAGAAGGGTATGCAGATTTATAGATATGACAAAACATTTTCAAACTATATTCAATGTATCAATAATTTTATCATTATCTTTCAAAGACAACTCGTTTAACATAGCAGTTGTCTCGTGACTCATGTCTTTCTTAACTGGTTAAGTGGGTTAGTCAGCAGCGGACTCTTTTAAGCTAAAACCTGGATAAAGATAATATGCATTTGCACATTTAATAGGAAATGAGAACATCCAGCATCAGAATTCACAGCTGTCTTTGAAAACAAGTACATTAACATACTCCAGCAATTTAAGGACACAAATATAACAACGGTTAAGAATATTGAATAAAAGTTTACAGGAAGAGACATGCTAGACAGCAGGGTATTGCAAGTAAGCTGGGTCTTACCAGGAGGCAGGAAGTTGTAACAGAGACAGACAGACAGAGAAGAATTGAATTAACGGGGCACACTTCAAGAACTAAATGGGATGTAAGGGGAAACAAAACAGCATTTAAGTGACTGGGAAGCACTGTTGAGATCAGCAGTTGGAGGGTTTTTTGGAACAGGGATATGATAGGAAGATTTCAAATGTCTGATGAAAGAAATTTCCAAACTGCAGAGGCAGATTTTGGAAATGTGTTTTTGTTTTCGGTCGTAGCTAACGTGTACCCAATTTAAGGATCTAGAACTAATAATGTCACATGTGAATGGGCAATATAGGTTGAGAGAAGTGACTATATGAGATGAAGTGCCAAAATTTCAGGTCAAGAAGCTTGTAAAGAGCGAAAGAAATGAGAAATACACCATCTCGGATTATAAGGAAGGATTTTCTAACTTTTTAAAGGACAGTGACAGGAACATTTATCACCAATGCTAACAAACCAACAGATTTCATTAAAAGATAGTTAAAACAAGAGTGGTAACCTGGTGCTATTAAAGGAGGCATATTCAAGTCTGGGAATTAAAACATGCTTGGCAATGATATAGCCAGTCTCAACAGTCAAACATCTGCTAAGCTTGCATGCATAATTACATTGAGCTAGGACCTTCATTACTGAAGAATCATCATGAAAGCACAGAGGAGGTGAGGAGATCTTTACTGTAAAATCAACATGAATATTTAGAGTAAGCCAGGTTGTCAAATGCAACTCTGGGGCATTTGTAAGAGGAAACAAATGCAATGTGTGTGCCATGAGGGACAGTGATACATAGGGGAGTGGATAGAGAGTGTCTTTAGGGAGTACCCAAAAATCATTGTTTTAGCATTCATTCTTTTGAGTTAACAGGAAGTAATTTTTGAAAAAAAAAAGACTAATGAAAAAGTTTAAAATCAGACTACAGTTAAGTTTGAATTTCCAGTACATATAGTGTAAATGCTATAAGTATAGTTAAGTAAGAGTACCTATTTACAAACTGAAACTGAAGTGATCTATTTGCTGGGTAGTAAGCAAAACAGATGTTTGCTGTCGAGAGGCCAAGTAGTTGTAGGTAAGTAATCAGATGAATGTGACTGACCTGATCAAAAACACATTTAAGGTCCACAAATTGTGCATTTGTAAAAATTTATTTAACAAAATGTGATCTGTGACCTGGGGCACTGTGTTCATGATGAAATCATGTGCAAAAAACCTATGGTTCATAAGAACAAGAATTGTTTCAAGAATAGCCTCTTTCTGCAAAAGTACAGAAAAATAAAAGGGGCTTAAAAGACAGGCTTTGGTTTTATGGGGTAGTGCAGCATTGCTCCTGTTTTCCTCACTTATTGCAACCATCTCTAAAGTCACAATAGGTCAGAAATGTCAGCCCATTAAAAGAACAAGCTCTCAGTGAAATGGTCCGTCAATGTCATAACAATATCACACTTAAAACCATGTTGAAATCTACATAAAAGATGTCTGTTCTCTGTGAAGCTGAAAATTTGTTCATAAACTAACATTAGTTTTGACAAGGGGTAGATTAGCAATTGGACAGTAATGCTCAGAGGAGCTAGGATTGGGCATTTTGGGCTGTGAGGTGATGGCTATGAATATCCGTCCAGCTAAATGATACTTCTGCATAAAGATGGACTAAAGCTTTGTGTAATCACCTTAGTTATAAACAATGAGCTTTTTCTAAAAATTTAGGATGCAAGATAATTTAAGTAGGAGTGCATCTGGCAATGATTCTGGGCAGAAAGGAATGGACACCAAAATCCATCAGTTACCAAAAATAATATTTAGGTAAGAGTATTTAAAAGGGCTACTAGTTTGGGAGTGAGCAAAATATATGTTATGAGTGGGCAGTGATAAGCAGGGACAGCAATTAAAAAAATGTTTTACAAAGTTAACAATTGGGAAGATGGCCTTCCTGAAGACACTGGAGGGTATAAATGTATCTCCAAACACCATCATATTGGGTGACTTCAACTACCCGAATATAGACTGGGAACATTACTCAAGCCCTAACTTTCTAGCCCAACGGTTCCTGGAGTTCATAAATTCAAATGCCATGGAACAGCTAGTCACTGTTCCCACGAGAGGAGAAAATATACTAGATCTCATTGTCACAAACATGGGGACAAAATGCTCCACACCGGAAGTATATCCCTCATTGGTGAGATCTGATCATAAACTAATCTCACTGGAAATCCACATCCCGCCCCACCCCAAGCAAAAAGACCATAGTGAAGAACTTCTCTAAAGCAAACTTCACACTACTCAAGACTGGTGTGGTATCCTTCAAGGCCCCTGAGCCAGAGGAAACCACAACCCAAGCTCTGGAAGCCCTTACAAATGCCTTCTATGAACACCTCCAGGACTGCATGGATCAGGCAATCCCAAATAAAACCAAGACTCTTTCCACAAAGGGCAAGCGTCCAGTCTGGTGGACCCCAGCCATTAACAAACTTTACAATAAGAGGAGAAAGCTATTACATGATAGAACAAAATCCATAAAAGGGAAGTCACCCTGATCATTATTAGTAAAAAATACGAGCACTCATAAAATCAACTAAGGCCAATTTTGAGAGAAAAATTGCCATGGATTCAAAGGACAATCATAAGGCCTTTTTCAGCTATGTTAGGAACCTGGGTGGAAACTCCCAGATATGCTCAGAATTAGTCCAAAATGATACAAAAATCACTGAACCCACAGACATTGCCAACATACTGGCAGACAGGTTCAGTGCAAACTTCACCCCTCTCCCCTAAAGGAGAGATAACTATCCCAGCCGAGTGTAGCCTCCCGGACATCTCAAATGCGCAGGTGAAAGCTGCTCTCTCTAAAGCTAAAAACACAGCATCAATGGGACCGGATGGTGTCCCCGGCTGTGTGCTACGAGCTAAATGAGGAATTAAACCCGCACATAAGGCAGCTGTTTAATCTCAGCCTTACCACAGGATACGTGCCCAAGGAGTGGCGTCGGCAACTGTGGTCCCACTCCACAAAGGCGGTGCCTCTACGGACCCTGGTAATTACCGCCCCATAAGCTTAACAAGTCTAGTCTGCAAAGCTATGGAGAGGATCATAATGGAGCTCATAAACAAAGATATAGGGACTTGCAGACATTGGACCCGACCCAGTTTGGCTTTGTCAAGGGAAGATCATGCCTTTTGAACTTGGTTGACTTCTTCGAAACAGTCACCAAGGCCATTGATGAGGGAAAGGCAGTCCATACAGCCTACCTTGATCTTGCAAAGGCTTTCGACACAATACCCCACTCGGGTATTGTAGAAAAACTTACCAGCTTAAATGTAAACCCATATGTCACAAGATAGGTTGCAAACTGGCTTAAGGACAGAACCCTAGAGTTGCTGGCGCTGTGTCAGACTCCAAGCCGGTCACAAGTGGTGTCCCACAGGGCTCGGTCCTTGGCCCCCTATTGTTTGGCATCTACTTCTCAGAAGTACAGGCCAACATGGGAGGACTTTGGCTGACAAAGTTTGCAGACGACTGCAAACTGGGCGCCATAGTGGAAAGTGCATCGGACACGGATATCCTTCAGAAGGGACTCACGGAAACAGATAGCTGGTGCCAGAGCCATGGCCTGAAGTTAAACGCCAAAAAATGTATAGTCATACCCTTCAGGAAAAACAAGGTAACCCCAAGCTACCATATAGGTGGCAATCCACTAAGCACAGAAGAGGTTATCAGGGACCTGGGGACCCAGGTTGACAGTGGCCTTTCTTTTGACACTCACATTGCTAAAGTGGTTAGAAAGACCTTCTACATTGCCCACCTGATCATGAAGGGATTCACATCCAGATCTAGTGAGGTCATTGTTCCCCTGTACTCTTCACTTATCAGACCAATGATCGAGTACAATGCCCCATTCGGGATGTATCTCACCCGACATCTGCAGCAATTGGAGAGACCCCAAAAGTTCCTCACCAAAAGGATAAAGGACTCCAAAATCTGTCATATGCTGCCAGATTGAAGAAACTCCAGCTCTATTCAGTCGCATACCGTCTGCTCAGAGGTGACATGTGCCTGACATACAAGGCCATGTCCAACCCGGAATTAATGGACATGCTCCACCTCAAAAATCCAAATCCACCAAAACCACTAGAGCAAGCGACTTAAACCTTAGCACGGATATAAATAGGGCGTGCTGGAGGGATAGATTTATCACTCAGAGACTCCCTATGCTGTGGAATAAAATCCCGGTCCATGTGAGGCAGAACACCTCGCTGACTCTGTTCAAGAGAAATCTAGACCTGTGGATGGGAGATCGTAGGTTTACCCCAGGAATCATCTCTGTGTCACTGCTGGACAGAGGCACAACAAACTAATGGGCACAGTATTTTTTCATATAAGGGGTGGCGTAAGCCACAATAATTTGGGCTAGGCTTATAAATGCCTTAGGGCAGATAGCCTAGTATAAACCTATGAACCTATGAACCTATGAAGGTGCTTGCCTTACAAACACAAGGTGCAGGGTTTGAGTCTCACAAGGGATAATCGGCTAGGTTTACAATGGCTCGCAAGGGCAGTTAGCCTAGTACTAAACTATGAACATCCTGAAACCTAACGGTATAAGATTGTTTAGTATTTTACCTCAGATTTTGCAATTTGTTTGGGTGGGAGAACAAGAATTGCTACTGTTTTTTTGCAATATTCTGAGATACAAAACATAGCAGTGTGAAATAATGCCTGTGCTCTTCCAAGTATACCAGGGTTTTACTCAGGCAAAACAGAGGCAGCAGTTATAATGTATGGTAGGAGCATGGAACTGAACTGAAAGAGTGCTATCAGTCATACCTCTCAACTGTACAGATTTTTGCAGAATGTCCAGATTTTTGTCTCATATTGTTGGTCTGTTCCTCATAACATTTGTATTTTTCTGGCAAATCACTGACAATTGAAGTTACATTATAATAATAAATAATGAAAGCCATCTGAGTTTCAGACATCATATCCTTCAGAAAATGCATAACAATACAAAACCTGTTATGCTATCAACTTTTGTAAGGACGGTATTTAAAAAGTGTCCCTATTTGTCCCCCCCAGTATTTTTGGCTTTGTCCACATTTCTTACTCTGAGAGGTTGAGAGGTATGCTATCAGTGTGTGTGGTTTTTAATACAGTGGTTCTACTAAATCTTTCCATGTGAACAGCAAACAATTAGCCTTGAAGGTATAGAAAGAACAGTCCTGGAAAATAATTGATGGAAGTCTAGGGGCTTTGGAAGACTAGATGGAGGTAAATTGGAAGCACAGTGTGTTTGCATTTGTCAGAAATGACTACAAAATCAATATGGGTCATTATTGCAAACAATGACTGAGCCAGATAAGGTAAGTTAAAATATGTATTTTTTTGTCCAGAGAAATAGACTAAGTTTTTGCTATACCAACCCAGTTCAGGTTCAAGCTGGCAAGCAGGATAAAATGTCTGATATTCAAGGTAACAAAAGGTTACTCAGTGAAATTGGTAGAGGTAGATATAGGTGCAGATTCAATAAAGCTTACACTGCTTGTTAAAACCTTGTGCACGTCGTGGCGTGACGTGCATATGGTGGCGCGCCAATTTGTATTCCGTAACTGGCTCTACACAGTGTGCAGAGCCACACAAAAATGATAAACATAGTGGAATGCTAATTACAGTATAAGTGGCTGAATTGTATACTAATCAACCAATCCAAGATGGAGGGGATATTCAACAAGATATAAAGCAATTGTGTACACTCAGCAGGTTCTGGCCTCAAATTCCAAAATTTATTGGAATACAGAAACTAGACTACAAGGAAAGAATGTTAAGGGCTGCTGTTGCTCTTCTGCATGTGTATATGCAACAGGCCTAAGTCTATGCTGCTGCTGCTGCTAATAGACTTCGGCAAACAAGGAGAAGGGTGTTTAGGACCTGTTTAACTTTTCACAGTCTGCATGAGGTGGAAGTAGTAAAATGCTACAGGGTGGATACAGACACACTACAGAAACTCTGCAAACTCTGTCATCCTCAACTAACAGTAAGGGCAAACCAAGGAGAACCAATACCTGTGGAAACTAATGTATGTGTATCACTTAGATTATTAGCTACAGAAACCTTCCAGAGACCAACAGGTGATATTCTGGGGGTGTTATAGGCATTAGCGTCCAGAATCCTCCATCAATTCCTGAATAATGTGATACAGCATGCCAGTGACTACATACATTTTCCCCATACACCTAAGGACAGAACTACAACTATGCAGGATTTCTACCCAGTAGCATACTTCCATGAAGTCCTAGGTGCCATAGACTGCATGCACATTGTGATCAAAGCACCATCCTGGGAACAGGTATGGGTGTACCTAAACAGAAAGGGCTTCCACTCCATTAACTGCCAGGTTATCTGTAATGCTAAGGGAATCATCCTGAATGTATGTGCTGGCAACCCCAGCAGTTACCACGAATTCCATATCTGGCTCAACTCTATCAGAGGTTTTCTGAGGGGGGATATCCCACAAGGTCATTTACTAGGCTATGCATTCAAACCATGGTTGATGACCCCATCAGAAATGCACATACACACCCACTGAAGAATGTTACAATGAAGCACATGCTCAAACAAGAAACATCACAGAGTGGATGTTTGGGCTGCTGAAGTCTTATACTTGTGCTGAAATTTTCACCGTTTGTGCTATCCTTCACAATATTATCCTGAGAAAATAGCTTCACCAGGAACAACAGGGGGAAGGTGCACACATCGCACCACCACTGGCAAGGTCACCACAGCCACACGTAGGTGATGAGTCAGAGGGGGAACCACCAGTCACTGTGGGTGTTGGTAGACATAGGGATACACAATATGCCCTCACCCTTGCAAGAGGCAATGAACGGTACACATGCTAACCACCTAAGGAGGTACAACTTTCATCCTATGGACATATATACATTAGAAATGATGCCAGGCAAAGCTCACAAACTTTACTTACTCATGTAATGGCTGTCTACTGCTAGCATCACACAGAGTGAGCCCTGAATTAAAACACTTGTAACTGTAGGACTATCAAGGTAAGTGTTGAACCTAGAATAGGAAAATAAATGGCTAAGAGGACAAATGAATCGCAGATCTTTGCATACTGTTACTTTCCAATCTACCTAAGCAGAAGCTGGATGAGTTTTACAGCAATGAAATCAATATGGTGACAGGGACTGATTTATGTCAATAGATGTGTTCTGTATCGACTGATGCAGTAAAGATGCACAGAATATAAAAGCCAGTAAGAAAGCAGTACAGTTTTCAAAAAAGCATCACAAACACATATATACTAAGCACTCAATCAGTTATGCACCCTGTGCATCAGACAAGAGACTGTGCATCTCTGAATCCAAAAGGCAGAAACAAGCTGATGGCACAGTTATCATTTGCAAAGGGTGGGCTTTGTGGGGGGAGGAGGCCAAGGCTGACACAAAACGTAGTGAGTGCATGTGAGTAAGAAAGACAGGCTGACAAAAATTTAGATAAAGTATCAAATGGACAGTGAAACAGAATGAGCTGCAACCCTCACGAATTACCCATGTACCTATTATGTGTGTGTCTGTATGGGCACTCAGACTGAAAAGTGTGTGAGTGTTTGCAAGAACACAGCCAAGCTCTGTGTTAGCTCTATGTTCTGGCATGCCAGACAGGTGTGACTCTGTGAGCCATGCATTCTATCACAGACACTGCCCATTCCATCATGTTCATCGTAGTCCCAGAAGACGAGAATTGGCTCTGCCATGAGTTGCACTGGCATGTCCATGCTCATGGTCAGATGTGCTACTTCTTCCTGAACATGACTGATGTATGCTGGACAAGCTCTCATCACTTCTACACCCAGGAACATGACCTCATGGCCTACCACGTGGATACCTCAACCATTGATGGAGCAGTGGAAGTAATGCCACTACAGGAGTGTGATCAGGTATGGCCATGTGGGCTAATAGCAGATGATGCTGACCTACATCCACATGGATGCTGTCCCCCTCCCAGCAGGTATTCTATCATAGACGCTGCCCACTCCATCATGTTATTCACGCGATCCACTGAATCAGCCACACAGCAAAGGCAGTCATGCACATCTGCCTGTGTCATATCTACAACCCTAAGCATGTCTTCGGAGGCCCTAGTGGAAAGTGCCTGCACCTTCATGATGGCCCTAAACATACATCAAGTGGCACATAATGACACACCACAATCATGTGGAGGGTGGACAGTAGGCCTCCTCTGAATACCCCTAACAACCATCCTGAGTGGAATATTGCCCACACATTGGCTATGTCCAGAGTCTACTGGCACTGAAGCCACAGTAACCACACTACCCTGATCAAGTGTCTCACCCTCCACCTGTCCAATATCTGAATGCTCAGTGGAACAGGTATGCGTAAGTCTACCTCATGTACAACCCCCCATCTGTGCCTCTTTTTGGTCACCGTCACCATCATCATCAGAGTCTATCAAAACTCTGACATCAGGTGGTAAGTGACCTACCCACGATTGGGACCACCTGTGATAATAAGCAACAAAGATAGGAACAAAATTAATACTACACTAAATATTTAAAACAATTTATGTGGTAACAAACTAACACTGGTCACACTATCTCAGATGATACAGCAATACACACACAACACTCATTGCACCCATCTCACACATACAGATAATTGCATATATCTGACAAATGCACAAATAAACAAAAAAATAACCACAAAAATAAATGAAAAAGAAACCAATAGGACTGAAAGGCAGAGCCAGAACACAATCCACAAGAACTCCGATAAACAGATATAACAAATTTATTGGTGCTTCCTAGTACCTCAGCTAATGAGCCTTCAGTGGGAATAAAAATCCACACCAATACATCCACTTTTTATAGAACCTCCAAATTACTTAATTATGTGCCAATACATTAATTATTCAATTATTTTATTAAATCCCTTAAAAACAGTTAAAGTGAGCACACAATAAAAAGGAGAACAAAGAATTTGGTCAAATGGAAACACTTTGTATAATTTATGTTAGACCAAAGAATTAAAACATATTAACATTTAATTCCTGGTTCAAACCCTTAGGGTGAAGTGTATTAAAATTAATGATAAAATTTCTCTCCAATTGCAGATGCTTTTGCAAAAAATCCTCTCCCTGTATGTGCAAAGGCTTTGCCAAAATGCAAAAAAGTAAACTAGCCTCTGAAACCCCGTGGGCCATGTGGAAATGATAGGCTATTGGACTGTCCAACCTGTGATTTCTGATGTCTCCTAGGTGTTCTATTATTCTATTTTTAACAATCTTCTTGGTCCTATATATCACCTGGTTGGTGTGCATCCACAGCAAAGTATGTAAACCACCCAACATGATCTATAAGTAAAATGGTCCCTAGCTATATATCTAATGTTATTGATTTTAGTCCCATTCAGATTTTTTAATCTGCTGCAAACCTTATACCTACCACATGTAGATCTGCCCCTCCAATTCACTTTAACCATGGGTCTCCTCATGTTTAGCAATTCCTTTAAATTAAGGAACCCACTATAAGAGAAAACTACCCTATTTGGGAACAAATGCCCCACATTTTCATCTTCACAAACAATGGGCCAAAATCTGTCCACAAGTTTCCTAAGCATTGTTGATAAGAGAGAGAATTTGGAAATAAAAAACATTTTGTTCTCTTTATCCTCCATTCTCAGCCCTCCTATTGCTGTTCTCCTATCATCAGTGTCCCCTACACCAGTTGTGCCCAAGACTTTGCCTTCAGCTTTATCCAAAGAATCTAATGTATACCCCCTATTAAATAGTTTTTGTCTGACCTTCAAAAATTCCCCCCAAATCAATGATTTATCAAATGTATTGTTGAAAATATGCTTGCATTCTCCATATGGAAATGATGTTAAGAGGCGTGGTGGGTGCATGCTCTCAGAGAAAATTGTTAGGGGCTGTTTTCTTAGTAAACGGTCTAAATTGTATCTTCTGATCTGATATAAAAAATTCCAAGTCCAAAAATTAGATGCTAGTTTTGCTAATCTCAAAAGTGAATTCCAGCCCCCACAGGTTCTTATTCATCTGTTCCATGAAAAACCTAAACTCAATTGGGTCCCCTTACAAACAAAAAGTCATCTATAAATCTTTTATATGTGATGACATGGTGGACAAAAAAGCTGGTATTGTACACATGTCTATTTTCAAAAAAAATTCACAAACAAAATAGCATATGCTGTCCCCTCTTTTTGTAAAAAGTATTGTCCACCAAATTTACAACAATTGTGTGTGAGGGAGAACTCCAAGAGTTGTATCAAGTACCTTCCTCATGGACCTTCACCTAACATTGATAAGGTCATCAATAATCAAAGAAAATGTTTTGGCTTACCATGTACAGATGGCTCCACACTTGGTAGGGAAGATGATCCTGGAAGAAATGAACCAAAGTAAGGATGAAATTAAATATCATAATTGGAATAACACTGGGGGGGAAGCAAATACTCATTTTTGCCTATATGTCCATTAAGAATAGTTTTAACTGAAACCTGACTGGCACCCACAGCTCATTTGTGATGAACAAGTGTATTGTTAAGTCTATTCATTTTTCAATAGGTTCATAAAAAATCCACAGGAAGTATTACTTAATTTTAGACATTTTACTATACAAGCAAATCTAAAACTTGCCATATGTAAGCTTACCTGGAAGCTCATCCTGGCACACAGTTGTCCTCCCAGACACATCATCACCAACATCAGTCACAAGATGGTATGCGGTTTCCACTGAGCTCTCTGGATTTCTGACAGTGGACAGGAACTTTTCATTTGGTTTTAGTGGTGTCTATCTGAGAAATGTAAATGCCTGCCAAAAATGCCTAAGTCAACAATGAACTATAAGAAGTGCATACAGATAAAAGTTCCATTTTCTACTACATATATATAATTAGTTTTGTATCATGTTACAAAATCTTGAATATACTTGAACAATGCAATCATATCTTAGCAAAATTAGAAGCCTTCTCTGCAGATAAATCAAAAGGAAAAGCAATTGTCTGTTTTCTAAAAATAAAGAAGTCTCCTCACCTTAGAGTTCCCTTGCTATACCTGTTACCTTTTTATAGTGTAGATTCCAACCTCCGAGCACAGTGAAGATGCAAATGAGGTGTGAACTCATTACAATTGCTAGATACCAAACGTTTGACTTTGCGTAGCAGGTGTAAACGTAGTGTAGGCACTACTTTACTGTTAGCTGCTAATGGATTGCAACTGTGAATGATTAGTGGGAGGGAGAAGGAAGATACAACAGCACTTCAGACTACTTTACCTGCATTGGGTGGATCACCCAGGATACACTTACAAAGTGTAGAAGCAACTTTAGCAATCTTTTAAATGAAACTAAACCATACACATTTATCATTTTTGTCACTAATAGCCAAAGTCCCCTGCCTTTGCTGAAAAATGTGTTTCACTGGCATGTATTTTTATCATACATTTAAAGAACTATGATACAAAATGCACTATGAACTGCATGTCTGAGAAAACAGCATAGATAAGAGAAGAATGAACACAATACAGAAAGAAGACAGAGCTGCACTGGTGCATAGTCAAAAATGGCTGTGTGATCAATCATTGCATTAAGTAGGTAAGCTACACATGTACATGTAAATGAGAGTGTAGAAGTATATACGTCTTGTCAATACTGTAGAGAAAATGGAAACTGCTTGTATGCACATCATTTGCTTTCCTGTTGCAAAGGTGCTTCTGTTACAAAGAGAGATAAGATACTCAGTGTGTTTTGTAGGTTCATTAGTATGATAGTTCAAATCCAGAGTTGTGTAAAAAATCTGTAACATGCTAAAATGTATTATGTATTTTTTTTAAAAAATATTAATATTCGAGCAATGCGCAGCTTAGCACCAATATGGTGAAAAAGATAAATATATTAAAATTAATGGAAGTTGCTTCTATGATAAGGGCAGCATAAATTACAGCTGTGAATCAACTGTGTGTTTAGCACACCAGGTAAACAGAATGAAACACACAGGAGCTGTAAGATCATAGCTCAAGTCCCACATTTTCCTTTTAATGATAAAAATTAATAAACAGTTTTTACAATAATAATGTATATTGGGGCTTGCATGTCTTGTTTGAACATTGCTCACCTATGCTCAAACCTGGCTTGATGCTGGAGACAATAAAGAGACGTTGTCAATTTCAAAAAGATACATTGTTTCATCTTTTGCCTTCCATCGAGCAAAACACTCCAAGTGGCATTGCACAGCAGTCAGCATCCATACACAGTAATATACCTGCTGCCTAGCTCTCCCTGTGGCAATAGGTGTAAGTTAATGACCACACTACAAGTGAACCAGGGTTCCAATCCGGCAAACTCTAAGCTTTATTAATGGTGGTTCATTGAAATTTATATAAAAATTAACCATATAAAAATAATTATGTATAGCATGTGGATTGAGCATTCACATATCATATATATGGGTTTGTTTGTGTCTTTCGGCTTTTCCCGGTTAGGGGTCGCCACAGCGAAACTCCGGTCCGCTAATGATTGGTAGTGGATTTTTACGTACTGGGTTACCAGCCCTGACGCACAACCTTCAATGAAGGCATGCCCCATTCACGTATGCCTCCACACAGAAGACGCTCTAGCTGAGAATCGAACGGGACAACATCTTGCTATGAGGCGACAAAGTACCAGTACAATTTATGGTTCTACAATTAAAAATTAATTTTCTGAACTTTCATGTCACACACATACATGGTAAACCAACTTTTTAATGTGTCTATATAACTGCTGAACATGTCTGATAAACAAGCCCTCAGTGGCAATGAACACTCTGGAAAGTAATGTGTGTAGAAAATACACCTGTTGCCCAGCCTTCCCTGTGGCAACTGGTGTAAGTTCATGGCCACAATACAGGTAAACCAGGTTTCTAATTTAGCAAACTCCAAATTTTATGAATGTAATGCTGTAACACTCAAACTTAAAAAAATAAAGATAATTATACATAACAATAATTACATACAGCAGTGGACAGCATATGAATTAAATGTGTTACTGAGTTTATCCTGACAATTATGTTTCTTTAATTAAAAGTTTATTTCGGCCCTGGGACAGGCTTCATACATCAGTGACAGTCATATACACATGAATGTATAAACCAGAACCTTGTCAGGTCACACATATACATGGTTAACTACACACTATTTAATGTGCCTATATGATTAATGAGCCTGTCTGATAACCACATCTGTGGCAAGGAGGGAAAAAAAACACCTATGTGGAAGAATATGTATTCTCTATTTTACATAAGTTTGAATCCCACATTGTACAAATTACTTTTATCAAAATGTAAAGCCAAATAAAAATGTGTTAAGTCATGAAATTTATAATCCCCAACACGTCTGAAAACTTAACTAATCTAATTGGTATAGCAGCATACAAGCCATAAATTAATGCGAACTGTCACATTACCCTTCCTATTTCATAAACTGCTTTCCTCTCTGTTTGGCATTGTTGCACTCCATTTAACATCACGCCAATGCAGTTGGTGTTATGTGCATTTGCGCACTAGCTGCAATATCACAAACTGGCAGGAAAACACTAACTGTTGCTGTTTGACCTGTGTAGAGATGCAGATATCAGCGTGTAAGAAAACTCCGTAACCAAAAAACACACTGAAAAAAACCCTCAAGTCTTGGCAGGCAAACAGTTCCAACAAAAGCTGAGAGAGCGATAAATAAATCCACTGCAATAAAACGTTGTAATAGATAAAAAACGTGTTTAATCCAATAACAGTTTAGCGCTTTCACTCACATAAGTTGAGCTTCATCAGAACTAATCACCATTCTTAAAAAGACAGTTTATATGCACTTTTTGGCGCCAAAAATTTTTTCAAATTTCTTAAAGAAACAGTAATCAATGTTGAACACAATGTTCTATGTAAATATGTAAATTAGTATCATATAAAAAAAATATCATATGAAGTAATAATAATAAATAGAATATATAAAGAATAATAAATAGAATATATAAAGAATATATAAAGAATATATAAAGAAATGCCAGCAAATCAATACTTATTAACTACAAATATAAAATGTAAACTGTTGTTAAAAAATTTTCAATTAGTGAACTTTAAAATGACGTCAATTATCACAACATATATTTTATAGATATTGAGTCATTTAAACCTGGTTCATGTGCAGCATCAGTATACAATTGCCACCAGGTTTCCTTGTACAACAATTGTTCCCTAAAATTCCCACCCCTATTGTGTATCTCAACCCGGTCAATAATACCAAATCTGAAAGAATGAGTCAAATCAAATTTGTTAACATGTCTGAACAACGCATTATTCTCATTTCTAGTTTTTATACTATACATATGAGAATATATTCTTTTACTTAGCTGGACTGAGATTAGAACCCCATACCTAACTAGTTACACAAGCTAGAAAACACAGTACTTATCACACATGCCACAGCACAAGTCTGAGTTTTAAACTCTTGGTGAAGAATTTATAGTAGATGACATCATCATTGAATGTTTGGAGGCCTGTATGAAATGGCTGTGTAGGCATGTATGACTGTAAACATTTTTGTTCTCCATGGCAATTGCTGACAGTATGATTAATACTCATGCTCTTTGACTATGCATGCAGACACACACACACAATGTGACTGTTGTGGTAAGTTAACCCCTACCTAACCCTTTTGCTCCTGTCTGTAGAACACAGTAGTTAATTTAGTAACTACTCTATCAAAGACTGAGACTGTAGGATGTGTAGGCGGAATATATTTACTTTTCTTTTTTAATAGCCGACACTGTCCTGTGGTCGTATTCTCAACATCATCCTTAAATAAAATAGCTAAATTTAATTTACGTGTGTACTTTTTGAATTCAGTCAATGTGTCCACCAATTTAGGTTTTACTGTAGGAATGAATTTTAGACCTTTTGAGAACAATTTAAAATGAATTTTATCTATGTCCATATCAGTATAATTATAAATGTTGAAATTTTGATATGAAAAAACATTACCGACCCTCAAAATATCTTCATGTACTGTTATATGTTGTACAGGAGTGTCGATCAAATTATCAAGATCATCAGCCTCTAAGAAAATATTTTGACCCTGAACTGAAAAGTTACACTTGTCATTATCGTAGACTGCTTTGTCATTCCTAACCAATACATTGGTGCCATAACATACTAATGGATTATTATCCTTAATTACCATTGCTGGTGTCTGGGGTATTGATCTTCCCTTCTCTTGTATCTCTTCGGCTTGTATACATTGTCTTCCCCCAAAAAATAATCTCCTTTACCAGCAAAAACACCATTATTATTAGAATACCTGTCTTTTCCGGTATTCGAAACTTCAGTGTGGACTTGTAAATTTTGACTAATCTTGTTCCATTTGTATGCAACATTTTTTTGATATTGGGTAATATCTCTAGACAATTTTTGCACCTTTCTATTATAAACCTTCTTAGAATACATTTCTACATTTTGAAATTGCTTTTGGTACAACTTCTCCCATTGCGGAAACAGTGAATCACATTGTATTACATTATTAATATTCTCCACTTCCAAAAGTAGCTTACACAAATATCCATCATTGTACTTTATCAAATTTTTCATAAACTGAATACCAAAAGAGTCAAATAGGATGTTAAAATCTGACATCACAGACTCTGTTAATTCTAAACCTATAGGCACTTTAAAAAATCTAAGCCCCATCGGGACTACGTTGGACTCTATACATTTAGAAAAATATGCATTGTCCATTTTTAAGTTATTAATATGTTGTAGTTTCTTCCCAAACAGATAAATAATATCACGTAAGGAACCACATTTTGCCATAGAATTATGAACTGGTGGTTCAATGTCCTTTTTAGTATTGTTAAAGTCACAACTATAATGTAAAAATTTTTTTAAACGTTCATCCACTCGCGACTGATCTTGACCTGTGCATACAGATCTGTTGGTGTTAACTTCTGGACAACCATCTCTACCACCGGCCTTAGTAAAGTTAGCATAAGTCCGTACAGGTACTTGTCTCTTAGATTTAGTACCCGTTCGTTGAAAATCATCGTCGTTGTCATTAAATACAAAATCAAATGTGAAATCAGACAGTCCCAACCTACTACTACTACGCTGTTGTTGAGTTACTGGTAAGTCAATCATGTTTGATAAATTTCGCTCACCTCTCTGACCATTGGGAATGACGTCAGATTCCACAGTAGATACATTTGACTTATTGAGATTTGTATCATTTGTAGCAGGTTGCGATACTTGTAAAATAGGTAGGAAATCATTTTCTAATGCTGGCTGGGTATTACCAATATAGTCTGGGCGACGAAAAGGAGTTCGCCCAATTTCTTTAAGTAAACACGTAATATTTTGTATTTCGCTCCTCAGCGTGGCTAATTCAGCCTGAATGCTGTTCCACTCACTACGTGAAATTAATGGACTCAGCGGTGGTGTCGCTCCGCTAACAGACGCCATGGGGTAGACCAACCTTGGAGAACCAGATATCAGCATGTAAGAAAACTCCGTAACCAAAAAACACACTGAAAAAACCCCTCAGGTCTTGGCAGGCAAACAGTTCCAACAAAAGCTGAGAGAGCGATAAATAAATCCACTGCAATAAAACGTTGTAATAGATAAAAAACGTGTTTAATCCAATAACAGTTTAGCGCTTTCACTCACATAAGTTGAGCTTCATCAGAACTAATCACCATTCTTAAAAAGACAGTTTATATGCACTTTTTGGCGCCAAAGCCAAACTCTTTGATAGAGTAGTTACTAGACATATATATAAGTTATTTAACAAGATTTACGTTAGTAAATTGGATACAAATTTAACTACTGCAGAGATTGAGTTATTAGAGAAACTTCGATCGAGTGAGACAGTACGTATAATGAAACCCGACAAGGGAGGGGGAATAGTCATATATGACAGCAATGCATATTTTAATAAAATATATGACATTCTACATAATACAGACAATTATCAGACTGTATCCTATAATGAAATTCAGACTTCATACAGGCAAATTGACTATCACATTGAAGAATTTTTGATAGATCATAGAATTACTGATGAGTTATATGGATACATTAAAGTAGAACATCCATTGTTGGCTAGGATTTTTGGTATTCCAAAAACCCATAAATGTACTATTGACCCTCCCTTTAGACCTATTATTTCGGGTAGTCATTCAAAGACTTTTTCCATGGGTGTTATGATAGATCAACAACTAAAACATATTTATGACATCGTACCCCATATGGTGAAGGACTCTTGGGAGTTTCTGAGAAAATATCCTACAAATTTATGGAAAAAAGATCTTTTGTTTGTTACTGTGGATGTTGTTGATTTGTATAGTTGTATACCCAAAGCTTTGGGACTAGAAGCATTTTTGAACAGTGTGACAAAATATAGTGGTTTATCTTGGGACAACATATGCCTGATCATGGAACTAATGTCTTTGGTGTTAGAACACAATTACATTGAACATGAGGGAGAAATTTTCAAACAGACACGAGGTGTGGCTATGGGAGCATCTTGTGCTCCCATATTTGCCAACCTCGTGATGTTAGATTGGGAAGAAAGGACTATTTTTCCAAGTATATACAATCAATACATCAAATACTATTCTAGGTATTTGGACGATGTGTATATATTGTGGGAAGGCACCAAGACATTGTTGGATGAATTTCTTGTATTTATTGGTGATAGTAGTGAATATTTAAAATTCACTTCCACTTGTGACTACCAAGGTTTGGCCTATTTGGACACATTTGTGTTCAAAGGTAATAATTGTTTTGAGTCCAAATTGTATAGAAAAAATACATTTTCCAACAATTATTTGGAATTTTCGAGTAATCACCCTAGGAGGATGTTTAATAACATTTTCAAAGGGCAGATTATTAGAGCCATAAGAATGACTTCGAATTTCCATGATATGTTGGAAGAAGTTGCTTATATTACTGACCTATTTAAAAGTAGGGGGTATGATAACCAAACACTAAATAGAATTTCAACAAGTTTGATTAAAGAATGGGGTACAAAATACAAACCCCTGTTAGGGGAATATGCGTATGGTACATGTAATAATAAGGTGCTTGAAAAAAGTACACAAATAACAACAAGAAATTTGGGAAGGGCATGTGTACTAGAGTATGGTTCACACGTAGCTAAAATTAAAAATATTATTATTAAAAATTGGAGTATTATTCAAGCAGACGACAGTATTACACATATATTGGGTAGTGCACCATCTTTTGTTTATAAAATGGGGAATAATTTGAAGAAGTTATTGGAGAGAAGAATTGACAACAGATTCAGTGATGGTGACCATACTAAAAAATGTGGTATGTGTCGTCAGTGTAAGAATATTATGGAAGATGAGAAAATTAAATTGAGAAATGTAAATAATACCACCATTAGATTTAAATCGGGTAATTGTAATACTAAGTGGGTGGTTTATTTAGCTAAATGTGAAAGATGCCCAAGTTTTTATATAGGAAAAACTGAGCAAAAGCTAAGTAAAAGAATATATTCTCATATGTATAGTATAAAAACTAGAAATGAGAATAATGCGTTGTTCAGACATGTTAACAAATTTGATTTGACTCATTCTTTCAGATTTGGTATTATTGACCGGGTTGAGATACACAATAGGGGTGGGAATTTTAGGGAACAATTGTTGTACAAGGAAACCTGGTGGCAATTGTATACTGATGCTGCACATGAACCAGGTTTAAATGACTCAATATCTATAAAATATATGTTGTGATAATTGACGTCATTTTAAAGTTCACTAATTGAAAATTTTTTAACAACAGTTTACATTTTATATTTGTAGTTAATAAGTATTGATTTGCTGGCATTTCTTTATATATTCTTTATATATTCTTTATATATTCTATTTATTATTCTTTATATATTCTATTTATTATTATTACTTCATATGATATTTTTTTTATATGATACTAATTTACATATTTACATAGAACATTGTGTTCAACATTGATTACTGTTTCTTTAAGAAATTTGAAAAAATTTTTGGCGCCAAAAAGTGCATATAAACTGTCTTTTTAAGAATGGTGATTAGTTCTGATGAAGCTCAACTTATGTGAGTGAAAGCGCTAAACTGTTATTGGATTAAACACGTTTTTTATCTATTACAACGTTTTATTGCAGTGGATTTATTTATCGCTCTCTCAGCTTTTGTTGGAACTGTTTGCCTGCCAAGACCTGAGGGGTTTTTTCAGTGTGTTTTTTGGTTACCTGTGTAGAGATGGCAGGAGGTAGGAAGGTGCCAAATTTAGGGCTCAAAGATGGGGTATACAGGAGTCCAGAATAGTCACTGGACTCCTTGTAATATGCCACATCCATAGGCTTTTTCAGGAGGACTATACTGGCTCTCAATATAATTCTGAGGCTTGGAATACTGTAGCCATGGCTATCTCCAGTACGACCGGTATTCCGTGCCCTTGAGAGCAATGCAGGCATTATTACAATGACCTAAAAAGTCACAAGCAGAAGCAACTCATCCAGTGGCTGGATGAGTTTAGGACTGCTGTCAACCCACAGTTGTGTATACACATAAAGACGCTTTAAATTATATAAAAAGCTGAAGACAGCCAAGTCTGGTATGCATAATGCTCTTCTTTTTTTCTCTCTTCTTTACTTTACAGCTGCCCAGGGGATTTCAGCATGCAGGAAGGCCTATGCTGAATGCGTAGAAAGAGACAACAAATTATTTTATTAAAAGTATTGCTCTTCAGTACTTAATAGTAGCAAATTAAGCATTTATATCAACCCGCGGTGGTGGTGCTGCGGTAGCGTTGTCGCCTCACAGTAAGACGCTGTCCGGTTCGATTCTCCGCTAGAGCGTCTTCTGCGTGGAGACATGCGTGAATGGGCGTACCTTCGTTGAAGGTTGTGCATCAGGCCTGGCAAGCCGGTACGTAAAAAATCAACTGACAATCATTAGCGGACCGGAGTTCCGCTGTGGCGACCCCTAACCAGGAAAAGCCGAAAGAGACAAACAATCTCAACTGTAAAACCAAGCATGCATACTTCATTCTTCAGTTCAAGGTAATTGTAAGAGTCAACTGTAATAGTGTATTCAGATGTTATGGGTTCAAATCCCACAAGTAAAGACATACTAAAATAATACAAAAATGAAATATTAATTTCATCAAAATTGGCATAAATACCATTTTAACTTAAACGTGCAATATATGCACATTTCAAGGATTATTTGGAACAATTCCCAGTCCTATTTTTGAATTTTTTAAAAGTAAAAATATATTTGTATAGTAGTAAGTTATTGTACATGATATATGATGGTTCAAATTATCTTTTTCTTTATTTTTTTCTCTTACACCCACACCTCATCTCTTTTGTTTTTATGTGGGATCACACCACTGAGATGTCATCATTTTTGGACAACTAACAAAATGATTTCCAGCACAAGGAGGTAGGCCAACCACTGTGGATCATCCTGCCACCCCTCCAATGGCTGCCGCACCAACGTCCAGCACAGCTGGGATGCAACCTGTCAGTACTGCCTCTGCAATGCCGGCAGTACCTGGGCCCTCAACATCAATAGTATTATCCCAGAAGCTGGTGCAGTGGTAGTGGAGAAGATGCTTGTTAGAATGCAGAGAAAACAAAATCATCAAGCACTCCAACAGGAAGGGGACAGTGATGACAGTTCTAAGGGTGAGGACTAGATTCTTACTATCTCCATGCTTGATGGGCATGGGCCTGTGATGTTCCCCTCCCTATCCGCAATCATGGTCTTCCCCCAACCTTTTGTGTCCTTCACCATCCATCTTGTTTGTCATGTTTGTCTGCAGCTGCTTTCTTAATTACCCTACGTACCTGAGCCTGACATTCCTATGTCTTTTCCACAACATTTCTCTCTTTTTACAATAAAATCAAAAAAATGGGCACCTGACCCACAAAAAAATAAACTTTGTGCCATACATAACTCTCCACTTTGCATGTGTCTTCTCGAAACACTTGATTTGGTGGAATTGGCTATACAACATGACTGCGTTGTTGTCACCCATTTGTGTGGTAGTGACAGTCCAAATTCATCCAATTTTCTATCAGTATTCATATTACACTGTTGAAGTGGATAGTTGTTTCTGTCCTAATTCCCTCCTGCACATTCCTGTATTGTTTTCCCATTTGTTCTTCCACCTGCTTGCCCCCATTTCACCACTTTCCTGTCTACCCCATTTTCACACCTTTAATCTGGTCAAAAACAGACTTATACATCACACAGATGGCAGAACTGCCCCCTAATAAAGCCCTTCACTTTTTGTCCTCTGCGTTTGTGCGGAGTTTGGCACTGCACATCAATGTCAAGCAACGGTGAATGTCTCTTCAAGTTACACTGCTGAATGTATAAAAATGCAAATCCAAATGTGTACTGTTGACATAATTCAATTGACTGCTGTTCACTTTTATACAGTACTTCGCTGTAGTCATTGCCTTTCATATTTACTTATGTAATGCCATCCTGACGTGTAAAAAGGTTAGATTGAGCTGGATCCAAACTTTGTCTCATTTGTATTCTAAATATGAGCTTACTACCCTAATACCTGCTGGCACAGGGAAAGCTAGGCAGCAGGTGTATTTCTCACACTCAGTCCTGTCCAAAGTGCTGACGGCTGTGCCTCGTCATTTAGCATGTTTGAACGAAGGAAGGCAAACCAATAGCAATGTTACTATTTTCCCATTTAAACAGAGACCCAAGTTTCTCATGTTTAAGTTGTATTTATTAAATGTGAATCTCACATGCGCAAACACTTTGTCATCATTCATGCAAACCAGTTGCTCAGCTGTGCATTATATCAAGAGCTGATTAGCATGGATTACAATGTTTATTGCCCAGTTGTTCTTTATCCCATTAAACTCCATGTAAAAACACAACCAGAGGGAAGGGACTTGGTAGTGAGTGAACACATATTTACTTACACTCATGTCTGCCCTGCACCCATGCAATTCAAAATGGAATTGTCAGTAATAGTTCCCAAATGTCAACTACACTATAAAAATAAATAGCACAATTGCATTGTCACATCATCTAAAACTTTATACTGACAATAGATATCCAGATTGTCTTAATGTGGACATTAATTCATCACAAGTATGAACACATGTAGATCCACAGTTGCATCCACACGGAGCACAAAATGTGTGTGTGTGTGTGTGTGTGAGAGAGAGAGAGAGAGACAAAGTGTGTAATTTACACAACATATTGAGAGACAGGTGCATATGTCTCACTTCTGCAGCATGCATTCCTGGCAGCTTACTGCATCTAGTTTGAGAAGCTGTCTTTAAAGGTATATCTGCACATTGGAACCAAAACAGAAAGTCCAAAGTACACGCATTACACAACACTCTCATAACAGGATATGTTATCTACAGTATAAAAGTATATACAGTATAGAAGTGCAGGCCAACACAGAAGGTCTTTGGCTAACAAAGTTCGCAGATAACTGCAAACTGGGAACCATAATAGAATCACCTAATGATGCAGACATTCTACAAAAGGGCCTCACAGAGACAGATGCTTGGTGTCAAAGTCATGGCCTCATGCTCAATACCAAGAAGTGCAGTGTCATCCCCTTTGGGAAAAACTTGGTACCCACGAACTATCACATAGGCGGTAGCTCACTAAATACCAAAAGTGTGATAAGAGACCTCGGGACACAGGTGGAGAGTAGTCTCTCCTTTGATAACCACATCGCCACAGTAGTCAGGAAATCCTTCCAAGTGGCACACCTCATTACAAAAGGGTTCTCCTCTAGAAAAAAGGAGGTCATTATTCCTCTCTACTCATCCCTCATCAAACTCATTATAGAGTACAATGCCCTGTTTGGCATGTATCCCACAAGACACCTACAATAATTGGAAAGGCCACAGAAATACCTCACTAAGAGGACTACTGGCCTCGAACAGATGCCATATGCAGACCGTCACATATCACCTACTCAGAGGTGATCTCTGCCTGACAAACAAAGCTATGTCAAACCCAGAGCTGTTGGACATGCTACACTTAAAGAAATCCTAGTTTCTCTGAACCACAAGCTTCAGGGACCTAAACCTTGTCACCACAATGAACAGAACATGCTGGAGGGATAGATTCTTGTCCCAGAAACTTCCCATACTCTGAAACAGACTACCCATTCATGTCAAGCAAAGCTCCTCATTGGCCCTCTAAGAAACATCTTGACAACTGGATGGGAAATAGAAAATTCACCCCAGGAATCACTTCTGCAACACTGCTTGACAGGAGCACCTGAAAATTATTTTCTTGGGTGGCGAAAGGCAGGGAACCTTTTTGGCTAGGCTTATATAGGCCCCAGGGCTGATTGCCTAGTACCAACTTATGAACCTATGTCATCATCTATAAAGACCACTACGACAAGGAGAAAGCATATTTCATAGCTAGCACAAAAATTAACTACTGTGTTCTACAGACAGGAGCAAAAGGGTTAGGTAGGGGTTAACTTACCACAACAGTCACATTGTGTGTGTGTGTCTGCATGCATAGTCAAAGAGCATGAGTATTAATCATACTGTCAGCAATTGCCATGGAGAACAAAAATGTTTACAGTCATACATGCCTACACAGCCATTTCATACAGGCCTCCAAACATTCAATGATGATGTCATCTACTATAAATTCTTCACCAAGAGTTTAAAACTCAGACTTGTGCTGTGGCATGTGTGATAAGTACTGTGTTTTCTAGCTTGTGTAACTAGTTAGGTATGGGGTTCTAATCTCAGTCCAGTCAATGTGTGTGTGTGTGTGTGTGTGTGTGTGTGTGTGTGTGTGTGCAGTCAGAGCAGCATGAGTCTGTATCCTGCTGTAAGCAAACCAGTACCATGGAGAACAAAATTTGTTTACAGTCGTACATGCCTACACAGTCATTTCAGTTTTGCGCCAGTATAAAACTCTGCACAGCTCCTCGTGGTGTCCTGCAGAGTGATACAGGCAACAGAGAGACCCAAGAGAGACTTTTCCAGATGTAAGTATTTTCTTCTCTGTTTTTTTGCTCCGACTGCCTTTTCCCGCCTAAAAGTGAATTTCTAATTGATCTGCGCTTTAAAAAGTTTAAATTGCATTTGCCTTCTGCTTTTTACAGTTTTTGCACTTGTTTTATATCAATTTAAGTCATTTTTGTATTGTATAACTGTTGTAGGCTACACACTAAAGCGCGCTAGCCTGTTTATAGCATTTACAGTGTTTTCTGTGTGTTTTTATGCTGTTTCCTGAAAAAAAACAAAAAAAAAATATTCTCTTTTCCCGCCTTTGCTGAAATAGATTAGTCCAGATTTCAGGTTTTGCTGAATTCCGGACTGTTGTATAATTTCCTGTGTTGCCCATGTCCTTACTTGGATAGGAGGAAGCTTCTCTGTTCACCAGTGGGAGCTGGGAGTTTTGAGCAGCTTATCTGTCCCTGGAGGAGTGGTCTCAGCCCTGAAAGTAGTAGCTTATTGGCCGTTTTGGGTCAATTCCTATCTCTTTCAGTTTCCCTGCTTTAAACCCCGCATTTGCACAGTTTTGCGCATAGCGCCGCTTAAACAGGTTTAAACTATTCCCGGCTCCACAAAGTCTGCTCTTCACTTTTTCCCTTAGAACTGTTCTAAATCTCAAAGTAAGCACTTTATTTTCATTCTAAAGCCATGCAGTTGCTCGTATAAGTAATCTTATAAGTAAGCACTAATAAACTAAAGCACTACACCCTCATACTCCCTTTAAGTACTTGGCTCCCTATTGGTCCTTTTTGATAAGTCAAAAAGTAGTTCCTTATACTATTCTGGCATGTCCAAAAGTCAGTTTTGGGTTTACTCTCCAGTCCAGCTGGTAAATCTGGGAATCTTGAGGCAATGTTACAACTGCCTTATGTACACAGACCACCCTCTCCTCCTCCCAAGAAGCTCAAATATATGTGAGAGATGCAACCACATAGCCAAACTGGAGGCTGTGCTCTCTCAACCCGGTACTGGCGCAGTCAGTCAGGAGGAGAAGGTAACCACACACACCACAAATCCAGTCTCACATAGACCTATCACAACAGCAAACCAAACACATAAACACACAAAAACATACTCAGAGGCTCTAAATAAAAATCTGCCCAAGCAGCAGAGACCTCCAAAGCAGACTTCCAAGCAACCGCTACCCCACAACAATAACCACGTATCACATAGTTCACAAAGTCAGTGTGCCACACAGTCACAGCCCTTAAGGCTAAACAACACACCTAATACACATGTAATAGGTGACTATTGTCAGACACACTGACGTCCCACTCACCAGGCTGAACAAGGAGAAGGTCACTGCAAGCTGCCTGTCGGGTGCCAGGATCCGCCACATAACACAAGCACTCAGGTCACTCCAAAGCAAGTACAAATATGACTCTGTCATTGTCCATGCTGGTGTGAATGATCTGAAATGTACCTCCCTGGACTACATGAAAAGAGACATAGAGGAGCTCTCTGATCATGTAGCCCAGGCCGGTATGACCCTGACCTTGAGTAGCATCTTACCCTCACCAAGAATGATGCCACAGTATAAAGACAAAATGATCAATTTTAACAATTGGCTAAAGTATTGGTGTCATTCAAAGGGGATCCAGTGTCTGTCAGCCTGGGATGACATGCTCGACAAGCCACATTGCTTCGCTAGGGATGGCTTGCACCTGTCATCCCTGGGCTTTCGAAGACTGGTTAAGGCTTTTGCCACCCCCATAGTGCCTTTTTTAGGCAAGGCTCAAAAGACAAACCCATCTCCATAGACAACACAAGGAAAAAGAAACTAAGGGTAATCCTGCTCAACGCCAGAAGTCTAAACCTCAAGATGCACACACTTGAGGCTCTCCTCAGTATGGAGAATATTGATATCTGTGCAGTAACAGAAACCTGGTTCAAGGAACCCAAGAGCACCCCAGCACTACCAGGTTATACCTCATATACCATGCTTTTCGGCCCCAAAACTCGGACCGAACCACAAAAGGAGGGGGAGTATCCATATTCATCAAAGATACCCACACCTCCAGGTTAGTGGCACTGCACGAAGCATCGGAGACCATCCATGTGCAACTAACAGTGGGCAAAACTGCCTTTCAGTTTGTAGCCTGCTATAGACCACCCTCCCAAACTCAGGAACCCCACTCGGCTTTCCTGAAAACACTGGAGAATATGAAGGTCTCTCCAAACACCATCATATTGGGTGACTTCAACTACCCAGACATAGACTGAGAGCACTACTCAAGCCCCAACACCATCTCCCAATGGTTCCTAGAATTTATAAACTCAAATGCTATGGAACTGATCACCACTCCCACATGAGGGGAAAACATATTGGACCTGATCATCACCAACATGGGGACTATGTTCCATACCAGAGGTATACCCTTCATTGGTAAGATCTGACCATAAATTAATCTCACTGGACATCCACATCCCGTCCCCACCCCCAGCCAAGGAAACCACAGTGAAGAACTTCTCAAAAGCAAACTTCACACTTCTCAAAACCAGGGTGGAATCCTTCAAAGCCCCCGGGCCAGTAGAAAATATGGCCCAAACCGCAGAATCCTTTACAAACGCATTCTATGAACACCTACAGGAATGCATGGATCATGCTATCCCAAATAAAACCAAGACTCACTCCTCCAAAGGCAGGAGATCTGTCTGGTGGACCCCAGCCATAAATAAGCTATACAACAAAAGGAGGAAGCTACTACATGATAGAGCAAAATACCAAAAAGGGAAGGCATCTCTGATCAGTACTAGCAAGAAACTTCGATCCCTCATAAAATCATCTAAGGCCAGCTTCGAAAGAAAAATTGCACAAGGCGCTAAAGATAATCATAAGGCCTTCTTTTAGTTATGTCAGGAACCTGGGTGGCAACTCCCAGATATGCTCTAAGTTAGTGCAAAATGACAAAAAATACACTGAACCCACAGACATTGCCAACATCCTGGCAGACAGGTTCAGTGCAAACTTCTCCCCCCCCCCTTCCTCCCCAAAAGAGCAAATGTCTGTCCCAACAGAGTGTAGCCTCCCTGACATCACAGATGCACAGGTGACAGCTGCCCTCTCCAAAGCAAAAAACACAGCATCAATGGGAGCGGACGGTGTCCCGGGCTGCGTCTTACATGAGCTCCAAGAAGAGCTGAACCCTCACATAAAGTCAGTGTTCAAAATTTACTACAGGATATGTACCCAAGGAATGGCATACAGCAACAGTGGTCCCACTCCACAAAGGTGGTGCCACAACGGACCCCGGAAACTATCGCCCTATAAGCCCGACTAGCCTGGTCTGCAAAGCTATGGAGCATATCATCATGGAACTCATAAACAAAGACATTGGGAACCTCCAAACACTGGATCCTACCCAATTCGGCTTTAAGGGCAGATCTTGCCTCTTGAACCTGGTCAACTTCTTTGAAACAGTCACCAAGGCCATAGATGAAGGGAAGGTAGTCCACACAGCCTACCTGGACCTCAAAAAAGCTTTCGACACAATACCCCACTCGGGCATCATAAATAAGCTCACCAGTTTAAATATCAACCCCTATGTCACAAGATGGATTGCAAACTAGCTCAGGGATAGAACCCACATAGTCAGAATTGCAGGTGCCATGTCAGACTCTAACCCAGTTACAAGTGGCATCCCACAAGGCTCAGTCCTGGGACCTCTCTTGTTCAGTATATATTTCTCTGAGGTACAGGCTAACATGGGAGGACTATGGCTGACCAAGTTCACAGATGACTGCAAACTGGGTGCCATAATCGACGCGCCGACTGACACAAGCATCCTCCAAAAGGGTCTCCCAGAGATGGATAACTGGTGCCAGAGCCATGGCCTAAAGCTAAATGCCAAAAAGTGCATAGTCATCCCCTTTGGGAAAAACAAAGTGCCCACAAATTACCACATAGGTGGTAATCCATTAAGTACGGAAGAAGTAATTAGGGATTTGGGGACCCAAGTAGATAGCAATCTCTCCTTTGACAATCACATTGCCAAAGTGGTTAGAAAGACCTTCTATATAGCCCACCTTATCATGAAAGGGTTCACATCTAGATCAAAAGAGGTCATTGTGCCCCTCTACTCATCAGGCCCATAATTGAATACAATGCCCCATTTAGGATGTACCTTACCCGACACCTGCAGCAACTGGAAAGACCTCAAAAGTACCTCACTAAGAGGATCAAGGGACTCAAACAGATGCCCTACGCAGTTAGGCTAAAGAAACTCCAGCTCTACTCAGTTGCTTACCACCTACTCACAGGCAACCTGTGTCTGACGTATAAAGCCATGTCCAAACCAGAATTAATGGACATGCTCCACCTCAGGAAATCCAAATCCCTTAGAGCTACATGCTCCAGGGACTTAAACCTCAGCACAGAAATAAATAGGACATACTGGAGGGACAGATTCATATCCCAGAGGCTCCCCCTCACTCTGGAACAAAATCCCAATCCATGTTAGGCAGAGCCCCTCAATGACCCTCTTTAAGAGAAATCTTGATGAGTGGATGGGAGATCGTAGATTTACCCCTGGGATCTCTTCTGTGTCCCTACTAGACAGAGGCACAGTAAACTGACCTTAAAAGGGCTATCTTCTGTGACCTACTATACAGAGGCACAGTCAACTAATCTAAAAGGGTGGTGAAAGCCAAACACACTCTGGCTAGGCTTATAAATGCCCTAGGGCAGATAGCCTAGTATCAACCTATGAGCCTATACAGGCCTCACAAAATTTTCTTCCAAACATGCAGTGATTATGTCATCTACTATAAAGTATCCAGCAACAGTTTAAAATTCAAACTTGTGCCATGCTACTTGTGTTAAGTACTGTATTCTCCAGCTTGTGTAATTACATAGATAGAGGTTTTAATCTCACTGCAGCCAACTGGTGTGTGTGTGTGTGTGTACGCAATCAGAATAGCATGAGTTGGTATTTTAATGTCAGAAATTCAGTACCATGGAGAACAAAAATGTTTACAGTCATACATGCCTACACAGCCATTTCATACAGGCCTTCCAAATCTTCTCCCAAACATACAAAGGTGATGTAATCTGCTATAAAGTGTTCTGCAGCAGTGTAAAAGTAAGACTTGTGTTGAGGCACTTGTGGTAAGTACTGGTTCTCTACCTTGTGTAACTAGTTAAGTAGGAGCTCTAATCTTACTACAATCAACTTGTGTATGCATAGCCAAAGCACCATCCTAACAGTTTTTCATACAGGCCTCCCACCATCTTCTCACAAAAATACACTGCAGATGTCATCAGCTGTGAAGTGTTGTCTGATACTATACAAGCCAGAGTCGTGCTGTGCTGCTGGTGTTAAGTACTGCGTTCTGTAAATAGGTAGGGGTTCAAGTCTCATGGCAGTCAATGCGTGTGTTTGTGTTCAGTCAGTTCACATTCTGGAGACCATTTTAGAACAGCATGTTGTGAGACACTCCTACTACCATCTTCTTACCACCACACTGCTGTTTGTCTCTTGGCTTTTTCCGGTTAGGGGTTGCCACAGTGGAACTCCGGTCCGCTAATGATTGGCAGTATACTTTCACGAACACCGAGGTGCCAGCTCGACATCCAACCTTCAACGAAGGCATGCCCATTTACTCATGTCTTTTGAATGCCCATCCAACCACGGGCAGGACATACAGACTCCACACAGAAGGCATCCCCCGCACTCCAGCTGAGAATCGAACAGGAGAACCTCTTGCTGTGAGGCAACAATGCTACCACTGCACCACCATGGATTAGAAACACTGCTGATGTAATCATCTATAAAGTGCTGTCTGCCATTATGTAAGTCCGACTTGTGCCACAGCACTTGCATTAAGTGGTGTGTTCTGCAGATAGTTAGGTGGTACGGATTCTAGTCCCACTGCAGTTAATATGTCTGTGGTCAGATTCAGTAGATCATTTTAGAACAGCATGTGAGACACTCCCACTATCATCATCTTACCAGACATTGCTGATGTCATAATTTATAAAGTGTTGTCTAATACTATGAAAGTCAGACTTGTGCTGTGGCAATTGCATTAACTACTGCAACATTTAGATAGATAAGGGGTTCTAATCTCACTGCAGTTAACTTGTGTGCATTTCCATTCAGCTGTCATTATGGAGAGCATTTTATTGCAGCATGTGGCACATTCACCCTTCTTTTTCTTTTCAAAACACACTAATGATGTCCTGTGCTATAAAGTGTGCTCTAACACTATTTTAGTCAAACTTCTGCTGTGGTGCTAATGTGAAGTACAGTGCTCTCCAGTTTCTGTAGCTAGATAGTTAGGGGGTGTAATCTCACAGCAGTCAACTTGAATACATGTTCATCCAAATAATGTTTTGGAGACAATTTTACACAGAGATGTGATTCCACAGCTATGTAGGACACTCCTCCAAACATAATCTTCTCAGCAGACAATGCTACTGTCATCCTCTATAAAGTGCACCATAACACTGTTAAAGTCAGAAACATGGTGATGCTATCCTTACATTGTATCAAATCCAGCTTCTATACCTACACAGGTTTAATCTGACCCCAGTCAACTGCTGTGTGTCTGGCCGGTGGTATATTATGGTCACTGTATGATCTTTTGAATCTCTTTTCATTTGACTCCCACTCAGGACTACCTTTAACATTGCCCCATAAATCCAATATCCCCTTATTCCTCTGCCCACATTAACATCCTTTATGCAGAAAGCTGGAGAATGTAATCATCTTAAAGATGCATACACATCGTGAAGCAGAGTCCATGACCCTCTGCAAACCATCTCCAAACCACTGGATGGGTGATTACTAATTGTCTTATGGGGTGTTGCACATCATATATGGAATTAGCCAATATGTAATACAATCACATATGCACATACCCTATCTTCCATCTTATAGATATTGCAATTTTAGTTTAAGTGCCATAATAATAGCTAGAATTTTATATGATGTTGACCATTAGCCTATTAATGTCATCTGAACACTGCATACATCAGTGTTGCTGTCACCTATATGTGCTCTGGAGAGGTGTGGATGTACGGTAGCCCTGGAACAGTGTATTCCAATCTGTGATTTGAGGTAATGTATTGATGTCCACTGCTGCCATTTGATTACATGTTCCTTACATAACAACTAAAGTAATATGCCTCCTGAGAACTGTTCAGATTGGATGATGTTATGTATGTTGTTTCCGTACTAAGGCATTTTTTTTTTGTAATGGAGTATACCAACATTCTAGCCCATTGTTATTCAACCATGATAGTGACACACAGTATGGCACAGGTGTGCATGTGTATACCTACCATCATTAAATGTTCTGTGAGATGCATCAATATAACACCATGCTGATTACATGGGCACAAATTGCTTGTGCCACAAGTTGCAATGCTGTTATATACACAAACATATGAGTACATATTCAATTACAACCTTTGTAAATTTATTGTATGCACACCTGTGTTGCTATTCACAAGGATTATTGAGGTGGTCCCCAGCAGCATTGTGTGACTGACAGCATTTGTGTCAGTAACTGTCCTGCATGAACCACATTCCCCTCATTTGTAATGTATCCATATAAGGTATCAGGGCACTAACACAGCTTCACAGTGAAAAACATATATGCATATGATGTGCAATTGATGTAATTAAGTGACACAGGAAGAGTGTTACATGACTGTGTGAAGACTTCCACTATGTGGCATGTGATGCATACCCAGGGGTGTATTTGGAGGTGTCACATTTTTTTTTAAATAAGTACAAAATGATACAGGGTGATACACAAGTAAGCACAGATCTGTTTGTGGATGGCACCACACATACTCAATAATAGGAAATAGACAATCTGCTAGCTGATAGATTTAGATCAAACGTCACCCCCTGTCCTCACTGGACATCACCCAAAGTATACATGTAAACATTACTCATTTTATTTTTTCAAGAGATTAACTCATCTGTGTACTCTCTAAGGCTATAAACATGGCATCAGTGGTCCCCGACAACATCCCAAGTTGCCTTTTCAATAACTTACAATCTGACCTCGCAGACACAGTTGGAACCTTACTTAACCATAACCTCCAGACAGGCTATGTTCTCTGCCAGAAGGGTGTACAGCAACATTCATCCATCTGAATAAGGTGGGACCATCACCTGACCCAGGGAATTATAGACCCATAAGTCTGACTCACCTCTGCAAGGCATTCATAGGAATGATCATGAACAGTATCAAAAAGGACCCAGGTAATCTCACGACTGTGTACCCAACCCATTTGTGACTCCTTAGAGAAACATCATATCTGTTAAATTTGTTTGACCTCTTCAAGAAAGTTATCAAGGGAAAGGCTGTACCATCCCATCTAATTAGACCTGGCCAAGACATTTGGCACAAATCCACACTCGGGTATTAGAGATAAATTGTCTCAGTTGGCCATAAACACATCACCAAGTGGGTAACCAAATGGATTACCAACAGGAGACATACTGTTAAAGTGTATGAATTCACCACTAGCAAGACACCAGTGATCAGGGCCATACCAGATGGTTCTGTACTATGCCATTTCTTTTTCAGTATTTACTTCCCAGCAGTCAAGACAAATTTATACAACCTTTGTCTTACCAACTTTGTAGATGACTGCAAAATAGAGACAATTACTGAATCCACAAACACTACTGATATCTTGTAGAAACTGTTAATGCAGAAAATGATTTATGCCAGAGCCATGGAAACATACTACATGAACACAAAAGCATAATTATTCCCTTTTAAAAAGTAAACACCCAAGCTAATTCAATATAGACAGCACACTTCTATGAATACACCCAGTGGTACATGATCTGGGTACTCAGTTTCATAGTAATCAGAACATGACCACCATGTGTCCACAATGGTGACAAATCCCTTGTATGTGGCACAACTCAAAAGTATTGTCAGACCACCCACATAAAAGGATATTATAATGCCATTGGGCTCAGCCCTCATCACACCAATAATTGAGTACAATGTACCTCACCACACATCTGCAACAGCTGGAACAACCACAGAGTTTTTGCACAATGAAGATAAATGGTGTACACAAGTCATATGCAGAAAGATTTAAAGCCCTATCACTGTATTATATCTGCAACAGACTACTAAGGGTCAATCTGTGTCTGGCCTACAGGGCACACTGCAATCTGTCCTTGATGGCAGTGTTACACATTAATGCAAACTGCACAAAAGTCACTCATTCCAAGGATGTTAACATACCTTCTGACATAATAAATCATGTTGTGAGATAGATACATCTCTCAGACCCTATCCCCTCTCTGGAACATTTTTGCCATTCATGTAAAGCAAAGGTCTTTTCCTGATCCTCTTTAAGTACAACACAGATAAATAGGTAATCAATCATAATTGTACTCCAGGTGATGAGCCCCTGTTGCTTATGTATAGAAACAGTTTGTATTATATAACATAGCACAGCATAGGCACATTGATGTGTGAACATTGTTCACGTAGCTATTTAGAATTCTGTAAATTAGGTCTAATACGGCTAGGCTTTTAAGGAATCTTGGGACTTTATCCTAGTACTCTAATATGCACCTATACAGCTATAGTGTGACTGTACAGAATCACAGACATACCAGTACATCACATTAGTCTTGATAGCTTGCATTAACACATATACATGCATGCCAGGATTTCATGGCAATATAAAATGTACCATGACACTGTCAGGGTGACAGTGATTGTGTGGCATGTCTTGGGTTTGATGTGCTTATACAGAAAGTGAGCTCCATATATTGTTTGGAATGTGAACAATATCACAGTGTCAGCCTACTCACTCATTGAAGATAGACTTTGTAGTGTTGTAATTTCTGTGCACATGAGCATAACTGACACATTGCCATGAGTATCACATAGTACTGTACCATTCATTATGCTGGATCACTTCTGAATTCACACATCAATTGCAGATGGTGTAGATAATACCCACTGTTATTACATGTCAGATACAAGCAATACACAGCTCTGTGTAGGGAACTCATACTACTGTGCTGTTTTCAGGTGTTGCTATCCAGATACCTATGTCATCCAGGGAAGCTTTACTCAAGTCTATCATTTTTAGCACAGTAATCTCCTACACATTTTGCCATCCATACATAAGTATTCTTTGTGATGCATACTAGGAGTTGACAGTGCAGAATTCCCTTCAAGGTATTCTACAAGATGCATGTGTAATAATCCTTTCTGTGATGCATCCAATAAATACACAGCTCATTGAGAACATTGATGGCATGAGTTATATTCTTAAATCTGTAAATTGTGGCTTGTGTCTCATGCAAACCTCTCAACTGGGTAGGATTGCCCCTAATTTAAATTGTAGGTACTCTCCTTAACACCTCCAAAAAGCTGCATCTTTTGAGGAAGGTGTGTTGAATTCATCTTAAGAAATTATTGAGAAATCAATACAGTTGTACAAATTCCGGCAGGACATGTATAATACCTTACAATCACATATTTTATGTCAATGTCATAGATTAATGGGGGCAATAATTTAAAATTGTCCATGATTGTTGCTGTTTCTGTAGAATGTAGTCCATGGGCCGGTTGCTGTGTGTCCCAGATTGGTTGAGATCTATGCTGACATTTGTCATATTCAAGCAACTACTTTTGCACACCTTCACAATATGCACATATCCCTATTGCATATACCATCCTTGCTAAATGTCCACTCCAGTGATTATGTTTATATTACAACCAATCATCTCCACTGATATGTAATCTTGTGTGGCAGTCACATAACATATACTATAATGTGTGATGATATAAATAAAACAGTAACACAGGAGGTGTAAACAGCAGTACGCACTGTGCTATGTACATATATGCTTAATGTTATGCTACTGACTTGTCTTTGGAGTGTATGTACATTGGCATGCCCTTATGTGGTGTACAGTACCATGTATCAAATGTCCTCTTTCTTCATTACTTTCATGTCTGTGGCCCTTTCCAATAAGCGTACTTTTCCAGACTAGTGTATTTATAATGCATTGCATGTACCCTTGATAATCACCACAAATCCTTTATTATAGTATGCCAAAAACATGCTGCAGTTTAGATTGCACTGAGTACGTTTTTCTATAATGTGTTACTACTGCTATCATTGCAGTAATTTTAGCCCAGATCATTATTGTGGCTGCCTGCACAATTTTTCAGAACAAGTTTTCCCGTAGGTAAACTTGTCTACATGTTCTAGATGTATTTGTGCTGATTTACAGGTTTCCTGGATTTGAAAACTGTTGCTGGTTATAAAACCTCACTTGCATTCATGTAAGTGTGATGAATGGCATCCATATGCACTTAGTACTGCTGCTCATTGCGCAAAAATGTAAACTCTGTGTCAGGAGTTTACTAAATCCCCAGGATCGCTGTCTTTATTTTTTTTAAGGGTACATGCCCTTACCTCCAATTCTATCACATGATCTGTAGGTACAAAAAACTTAAAGTGTTAACTAGTAGGAGGGGACTCAGTTACCCGTTAGGCATTAGCAGGAATTCAAACAGAAAGTATACTGGGACTACTGACATTAATGCAGTTGATCACACTTACTACTGAGACTTTCACAAATGTTATGGACATTTTTTTATAATTTTACACAATCTAGAAAAGCATTTGTGAGTAGGATTAAACTGACAAAGGTGAGCAAAATAACAAACAATGTTCAAATTATGCATACGGTGAGGTTCTATTAAGCCAGGGTTGGGTTCAAATGTCTCTGTTACATGACAGCATACATAAAAGCAGCTGTGAGGTTATATTAATGCTTTAAAGGTAATAGCAGCTATTGTGGGATATGCTAAATTGCAATTTGGAGTGTAATGACCTGAAAGACATTAGAACAGTTACTAATTTTTGTTACTGCATATGTTTTTTCAAAGGAGTGGTGATTAAAGTACACTATACGATGTGTTGAAAAGAAGCTTTGTTTTTAGACAGTGGGGGAAAGGAGGTTGTATGATGAAAAAGTGGTAAGAAGCAGAAGGAATGCAGAGTACAAACTAGAAGTGTTTTATGTACTACTGCCACTTTGAATTTTATCAATGAAAACAGACAGGGGAAAAGGAAGAAAGAAAATTTTAATAATTAAAAGGTTAGATTCACAACAGATTTGTGTCAGGTGAAATTCAGTATTTAGAATGAAAGACAAGGGAGGCCAAGACTGAAAGAACTGTTTAAGTGATTGGAGCTCCACTTCTCTCATAACAGAGTTTATATAAGGTGGTTGAAGTGCTTTAAAGGGTTATGTTGAGAGAAGTCTGATGTGAAGAGTAATGGGTAGAGCACTACAGTACCTTGCTCTCAGTGGGCCGTAAGTGTAAGAAAGACTATTCTTTAATAGGGAAACACTTGTAATTGAGAGTAGAGAACTGCTACTCTCACCAGGCTGGCAAGATATTTTCCTTGGGACACACCCATTAACAAAAGTAGGCTAAAAGCATCCATCCCCATGAAGCCAACAAAGTATATTTTCTTTACAAAAAGCACAAAACACCTTGTGTCTTTATCTGGGAGAAAGAACACATCAATATTTTCTCTCTTATTAGATCTCAACTCTCCCAGGTCTATTTCTTCAAGAACAAAGGCAATCAATAGAATTGTATTTTTGACACTAAATCAGTCTTTCTCTCTCCATTTAATTCAGCAAATCTCTTATTACATAATAGTAATGAAAAACAGTCTCTTTTCTCATTGCTTTAAAATGCTAACTGAAAGGACAGAAAGGGAGCCAAAAAAGAAGTAAAAGACAAAAATGGTCAACTCATGAGACTGCCTCTCCTTTAACTTCTCAGATGCCCCCTGCCAGCTCCACTGACATAGAAGAATATTGTTCGACTATGATCCAGGTGAACCAAGTTTGGTTAGCAGCTTAGCCACTCGCTAGAATGGGTATGGAGAAAAGGTAAATTACAAGGTTTAGCCTACCTGCCTTTCTTCAGGGTGGGAGAGGAGGAAATGTAATCAGTGACATACACTATGAAGTAGAATCCTCAGTCACTGTGGTGTAGGTACGCAAGTTATCGAGGGCCACTACATGGCAAACCTTTGGACATTGAGCATGAGCAGATGCTATGGTTCAAACAGAAAATCCTGGTCCACAGTGTGAGCAAGATAGCTCCTACTCCAGGTTCACTTGCCTCTCAACTCAATAGGGCTCTCACCTCTGGGGAAATTAACAGGTCCATAGAAAGGCCAGGGGTAGGCTCTATGGGTAGTGAAGGCTCAGAAAAAAATCTTTTATCCCAATAGAAGTGTTTAGCCATTAATTTCATAAAAACAGAAAAACTCTCATCAACAATGAGATACTTCCCTTTTAATGTCATTACACTAAGCCAGTGGGAGGGGGTAGGTAGCACCAAATCTCTTGTTCCTGTCATACCTATTCAAATATTACAACCAAGATTAGATAATTACTGCAAGACGATCACAATCCAGTTTCAAAGCAACATCTATCAAATACCTTCATTTTCTGTACGAATATTAAATTCACTGCCGCCTTCTAAGTATCCAAGTGAAGCAAAATGTACAGTTTTAAGAACTTACCATAATAGTAGATGTCCTATTGATCACTGTTGAGTATTCCAAACCACTGAGTTATCTTGACAAATAACCTGAATGTATGGCTGGGGTACTAAAGCTATAAGTGAACAGTACATAAGCAGACATATGAGTGTAAATCCTCAGACTATCTCAAAGCTAGTAAGCCTGAAGATGCCTGTGCTGAGGGGAGAGTCAGACAAGCAGTGATCCCCATTGATCCATGAGGAGTAGGTGTGAAGGTACGGGAGGGAATAATACTGCAACAGTGATCAGCAGGACATCTACTCTTATGGCAAGTCCTTACACAACTGTACTATGTCCTTCTTTGGATTACTGTTGTAATAGTCTAAACTACTGGGTGATTCCCAAAGCTTAAGAGGCGTGAAGGGTGGATGGAAAGGAAAAAGGAGCATTGTCTAGTAATCCAAAGAGGACTGACATAGCAAAGGTGACTCTGGATTTAGGAAACCATCCACTCTACTGTTTGATGAAAGTATGCAAAGACAACCAAGTAGCGACTTCTAAAGATGTTCTAGAGTAAATTCACTTGTAAAATTCCAGAAGAGTCTACTGTTCTTATAGAATGAGCCTTTGCTGGAGAGGGCAATAACTTGTCATGCAGAGTGTAGCAGAAGGAAATTGATTTAGAAATGCAGTTAACAGCTTGCTTTGAAACTGGGCTTCCTAACTTGGAACCTTGGAAAGAGAGAGAGAAATCTGTCAGATTTGTGAATATTGTTGGTCTTTTCCATGTAAAACGAGAATGTAGAATTCTTTCTCCCATATTCTGTGGGTTAGGGAAGAAAGTGAGAAGATTTATGGTCTGAGAGAGTTCAATTACTACTTTGAATGAAGGAGGGAGTGGCCTTTAAAGACACACTGTCCATATGAACAATAAGGAAGGGAGGAGTTGCCATAAGGGTCTGTAGATTTGAAGACTCATCTGGCAGAGATGAGAGCCATGAGAATAGTCTTCCAAGTATAGAATTTGACACAGTTGCTGCTGGTTCAAAAAGGGGAAAAGTGAAATTTTCCAGCACAAAGTTGAGGTCCCAAGCAGTGGGAATAACTTTCTTTGGAGGTTTCTGGTGGAGTATACCTTTTAAGAACTGTTTTACTTCTAGTCTGGCCAAGAGTTGCATTTCTAAGGGTAGGAACGCAGATATGGCTGAAATGTGTGCCTTAAGAGATGAGCATGCTAGGCCAGACTGCAACAATTCACAGAGATAAGAAAAGACCACTGGGATACAAGCCTGAAGTGGGTCCTGATATTTAGGGAGACACCATATAGAAAAGTACTTCCATTTTGCTATACAAGATATTCTGGTGGCAGGTATTCTTGCCTCATGAAGAACCTTAAGCAAGGGTGTCTGAAAGGGATCAGAATACTATCAGCTAGAATGTCAGGCTGAGGGATGATAGGTTGTGATAAAGTAGTAAGCCTTTCTGCTGTGTGAGCAAGTCAGCTGTAGAGGAAAGCATCTGGTGATGGCCCTTGGCTTGGTGGAAGAGAAGGGAGAACTAGTGCTGCCATGGCCAATAGGGATTCACCAGTAAGATCTTTGGGTATTCAATTAGGGAAGAGGAAGTGGAGGGAAGATGTACAAGAACATCTCCAAGGGAATGGGACATTGCATCCATTTTCCAAGCTAGAGGGCAATAGGTCCTGTTGCAAAACAGCAGTAGTTATTTGTTGTCAATGGAGGCAAATAGATCTCTACATGGCACATCAATGCTTGTGAACAATGTTTTGGAAACTCTCTCTGTTCAGCACCCATTCTTGAGACTCTTCTCTTGATCTGTTTAGAAAGTCTGTCAGTACATTGTCTTGTGGGGGAATGTAAGTCACTTGTAGGAGAAGATTTGCTTTTGTGGCCTGCTCCCATGCCAAAAGAGCCAGTCTGCACAGTTGGCAACATCTGGTGCCCCCTGCTTGTTAATGCACATGACTGTTGGGTTGTATGTGACCACTCTTAATGGACTAGGTTACCAGGAATGGGTGAAAGTCTGTAGGGCCTGAAATGGGGCCCCGATCTTCCTCCAATTGTGGTGCACTTTCCTTAGATTTGTAAGTCACTGTAACAACAAAAACAGCCAGCACTCTAGTGTAGGCTCCAACATCAAAATGTATTTCTTCATTCCTCCGTAGAAAAATACCCAGGTGGGGTCATACCGGTTTTGGCAAGTGCCTTCCTCAGTGCCCACACTGCTAAAATTGTACATGGAAGACACTATTTAAACACCTTAATTTATACCAATGCTGCAGCACCCTCTAATGGATGGAAATATATTACATAACTGTATTACAAAAAATATATTTAAATAATTAATATATAACAAAATGACTACATATGACAAAAGTACAGTGAAAAAAATATATATATATTTTGAACTATTTGCCAATAATTAAAATTGTTCGTTCAACCCTGGTGAAAATAAGGCTCCCAATTTTACAATCCACATTTTTTCTTTATTGGTTAATAACTCATGCAATGTATGGACATCTGAATTCTTAAACTTGATAAGATCAATAACCGTAAAGCTGAAAACCCCAGTTGAATGTTTGAGTATATGTTTGTATAAAGAACTTGAAACCTTTTTGTTTTTTATATCACTTAGATGTTCCCTGACCCTTAATTTGAAGGGCCAGGAAGTCTGTCCCACATAAAATTCCTGACAGCTACATTGGGCTAAATAAATAACCCAACTAGTACTGCAATTGGCAAAAAAAGAAACATCATGAACACGTGGAGAATTGTGACTGGTGAAACTGTTCGACTTGAGCATCCTTGGGCAATATAAACAATGCCCACATGGATGGCAACCAACCAATGGTTGTCCAGTTATCGTTGTTTGAAATGGGGGATTGGAGGGATGATTAAACATCATTTTGTAATGACTAAATAAAGATCCCAAAGACCACCCCTTATGAAAAGAATAGAAACACCAATCTTTGATGCATCTATTCAATGAGTTATCTGACTGTAATACATACCAATGTCTGAATGATATTCATAAAGCTCCTAGTGTTCCTGCTATAAGTGGTGATTAATCTAAGCTCCTGAGATTGATCTGTTGAGTTAGTATGATATGATAGCAACTGTATCCTATCTTGTTGGTTAGCAAACCGGCTGGCCCTAGTGATGTCACCTACTTGATATCCCCTGTTCTTAAATCTGGCTGTTAACTCTTGGCGATGGTGGGCATACGTGGAGGAATTGGAACAAATTCTCCTGAAATGAAGAAATTGCGATTTGGGGATGTTCCTGATGACATCTTGTGGGTGGAAGCTCGTGGCATGGAGTAGGGTGTTGAACTGAGGAAACTTCCTATATACCTCACTTTCCAAAGTGTCTGACTCAGTTGTCTTAGCACATCCAGGAAAGTGATTTCTGATCTATCAAAAGTTAATGAATTCAACACCCCACTTAGTGCAATTCAGATATTCCATGAATTCAAATAGAAATGCCTCATCTGCTTTCCACACCAACCAACAGGCATCAAGATATCTCCGCCAAATGTCTACTTCATTCATAAAGATGTTATGATTGCTATCATAGATCAATTGTTCCTCCATGTAAGCCATAAATGGGTCGGCATAAATGGGGGCAAAAGAAGCCCCCTTAGTAGTACCTTGAACCTGCCAGAAACATCTATCCTTAAAGTAAAAAAACATTATGGGTAAGTACCAATTCAGCCATACAAACCAGAAGAGTATTAAAACCTGAGCTGTACATATTGGTCCGATCAAGCCAATATTGTAAAGAAATAAGTCCTGCCCAATGGGGGATACTAGTGTATAAGGGGGTGACAACTAGAGTACATAAGAGCCAGCCTGGTTCTAGTTGCATATCAGATATAATGGCAAGGAACTGTGTAGTATCTTGTATTCTGGCCTGTATCAGAGACAAAGGCCTGTACTATGGGTGACATTGGTGGTTTGAACTGTGAAGATCTGAATTGGAAAGATCTGAGGCCAGATTGTTCTACTTTGTCCCCTTTCAGATCCGAAAAAAATAATTTTAGATTTAGGGTACGACAAAAGCTGACAACATCATTTGCAAAATAATGCTCTGGAACCCAAAAGCTTGGCACAAAACCCAATCCTTTAATACCTGAAGTTGTTGTTCATTATGTATAGCAGAAGAAATAGTGTACATTGTTCACTTCAACATTCAAATTTTGGTCATGTTCTGAAGAATCACCCCAAGATCCATGGCATTTTTTATGTTTCCTCCCCCCTCGTCTCTGTGCCTAAATGGATCCCCCCTGTCAAACTATGCTCTAAATTATTTCACTTGCGAACTGGTGAAGCTCTGGTGTGGCCATCCTCCCAATCCGTATTTGATGATGACATCCCCAGAGGTAGCAAACTCCCTACCTCTTTTTTTGAGTATAGACCTTGGTCGAAAACCCCTGGGCTTTCTGGAACTATGATCAGATATAACAAATTTCACTCTGGGTCGCACCTCAAAAGGTTTGCCTCTATCATAATCACCTACATCACAAGTAAACTTTTTGATTTTCCTTTCCTTTAGTTCAGATTCTAGTTCCAATAAGTCCTTGTTAAGTTGTTCAATGCAAACTTTATAACATGGAAGTGATGAAAAATCAACAAAACCCCTACTTGAACTCAAAACCTCACTGGTTTGTTCCTTCACCTTCCTCTCGTAATGGCTGGTCAAAATATTTACAAAATTCCTGGAGGCCTGTTGTTGTGCCACCAACCATTGAGCCAAAAGAAGCTCATACAGTTCAGCAACCATAGGCTGCAACCTTGTTCTTAATCCCCTAGGGGCAATTTTCCTGTGTTGATATGCCCGAAATAACCTAAGATGCCAAACATTCTTCCTTAATATAATGAGATTCTTGGTTAGCTTTGTAAAGGTTAATTTGCATTCCTGAGTGGGGTGCCGAACAACAGAACCATTGACAACCTTGTCTGACCCCAGGCCAAAAATACCCAAGTCCCCAAGTCCCCAGAGTCAGATGAGAGATCTTTGATAATAGTTGTCAACTCCATCACCGATCAGAAGTACTACAGTACTTAATAACAATCTTCTTCTTTCGGCTGCTCCCGTTAGGGGTTGTCACAGCAGATCAACTGTTTCCATTTCTTCCTGTCCTCTGCATCTTGCTCTGTCACACCAACCACCTGCATGTCCTCTCTCACCACATCCATAAATCTTATCTTAGGCCTTCCTCTTTTCCTGTTACCTGGCAGCTTCATCCTTAGCATCTTTTTCCCAATATACTCTGCATCCCTCTTCAGCACATGTCCAAACCAACTTAATCTTGCCTCTCTGGCTTTGTCTCCAAAATTTTCAACCTGGGCTGACCCTCTAATATACTTATTCCTAATCCTGTCCATCCTCATCACACCCAATGCAAATCTTAACATCTTCAACTCTGTCACGTCAAGCTCTGACTCCTGCCTTTTTGTCAATGGCACGGTCTCCAACCCATATAACATAGCTGATCTCACTACCCTCTTATAGACCTTCCCTTTCACTCTTACTGGTACTCGTCTGTCACAAATCACTCCTGACATTCTTCCCCACCCACTCCATCCTGCCTGTACTCTCTTCACCTCTCTTCCACACTCACCATTACTCTGAACTGTTGATCCCAAGTACTTAAACTTATCCACCTTCGCCACCTCTACTCCCTGCATCTTCATCATTCCCCATCCTCCTTCTCATTCACACACATATTCTGTCTTAGTCCTGCTGACCTTCATTCCTCTTCTCTCTAGAGCATATCTCCACCTCTCCAGGGTCTCCACCACCTGTTCCCTACTCTCACTACAGATCACAATGGCACCTGCAAACATCATAGTCCATGGGGACTCCTGTCTGATCTCGTCTTTCAAGCTGTCCATCACCACTGCAAATCAGAAAGGGCTCAGAGCTGATCCTTGATGTAATCCCACCTCCACCTTAAATACATCCATCACTCCCACTGCAGACCTCATCGCTGTCACACTACCCTCGTACATATCCTGTACCACTCTTACACACTTCTCTGACACTCCCGACTTCCTCATACAATACCACAACTCCTCTCTAGGTACCCTGTCATATGCGTTCTCTAAATCCACAAAGACACAATGCAACTCCTTCTGACCTTTTCTGTACTTCTCCATCAATACTCTCAGAGCAAACATCGCATCTGTAGTGCTCATTCCTGGCATGAAACCATACTGCTGATCACTAATCATCACCTCCCTCATTAATCTAGCTTCCACTACTCTTTCCTATAACTTCATGCTGTGACTGATCAGTTTAATCTCTCTGTAGTTACTACAGCTCTGCACACCACCCTTATTCTTAAAAATCGGTACGAAAACACTTTCTCCATTCCTCCATTCTTCAGGCATCCTCTCACTTTCCAAGATTTCATTAAACAATCTAGTTAAAAACTACACTGCCATTTCACCTAAACACCTCCATGCTTCCACAGGTATATCATCTGGACCAACAGCCTTTCCATTCTTCATCCTCTTCATATCTATCCTTACTTCCTCCTTGCTAATCCACTGCACTTCATGATTCACTATCCGCACATCATCCAATCTTCTCTCCCTCTCATTCGCTTCATTCAACCCCTCCAAGTACTCATTCCATCTGCTCAACACACTCTCCTCACTTGTGAGTATGTTTCCCTCATTATCCTTTATCACCCTTACCTGCTGCACATCTTTACTAGCTCTGTCTCTCTGTCTAATCAATCAGTACAGGTCTTTTTCTCCCTCCTTAGTGTCCAACCTTTTATACAACTCTTCATATGCCTTATCCTTAGCCTTCGCAACGTCTCTCTTTACCATGCACCTCATCTCCTTATACTCGTCTACTTTCTTCATCTCTTTAACAATCCCACTTCTTCTTCACCAACCTCTTTCTCTGTATACTCTCCTGTACTTCTTCATTCCACCACCAGGTCTCCTTGTCCTCCTTCCTCTTTCCAGATGTTACACCAAGTACCTTTCTAGCCATCTCTCTTACTAGCTCTGCTGTAGTTACCCAGCTATTCGGTAACTCTTCACTGCCACCCAGTGCCTGTCTTAACTGTTCCCTGAACATCACCTCACAATTACCCTTTTTCAATTTCCACCATTTGATCCTTGGTGCTGCCCTCACACTCATCCTCTTCTTCTTGATGGAGTACTTAACAATACGTTAAAAAATAAAATGAATTGAATAAATCCACTGTCCCTGCTAGTCACATAAAGGTATTGTTTGTGTGAGCCATCTCACACCATTACCCTCACAAATAATCCAAATCAATGTGTTGATTATTGTACCTCTTTTAACCAACTATAAAACCTGTAAATGGCCAACATGGGCTCAATGGTAGCCAATACACTACACCTCCAACCGAATTCCCAGTTGCTCAATGTCTCTAATGGTACAGAAGTTAGACCTTCACAATGATATTTCAAATATTGTTAATGCTTTCACACATTTCTATGAGCCAACTGGCTGAACATCTTCCTGCTACGTAACCCAGGTGGCCAAAGGCAGACACTCAAATGCTACATATTGGAACTAGAATTTGAACTAAAGGAAAGGAAAATCAAAAAGTTTACTCGTGATGTAGGTGATTATGATAGAGGCAAACCTTTTGAGGTGTGACCCAGGGTGAAATTTGTTATACCTGATCATAGTTACAGAAAGACCAGGGTCTAAACTTAAAAAAAAAAGAGGTAGAGAGTTTGCTACTTCTGGGGATGAGTCATCATCAAATACGGATTGGGAGGATGGCCACACCAGAGCTTCACCAGTTCGCAAGTGAAATAATCTAGAGCATAGTTTGACAGGGGGGATCCCTTTAGGCACAGAGACGAGGGGGGAGGAAACATAAAAAACGCCATGGATCTTGGGGTGATTCTTCAGAACATGACCAAAATTTGAATGTTGAAGTGAATAATGTACACAATATTTCTTCTGCTATACTTAATGAACAACTTCAGGTGTTAAATAAAGGATTGGGTTTTGTGCCAGGCCTTTGGGTTCCAGAGCATTATTTTGCAAATGATGTTATCAGCTTTTGTTGTACCCTAAATCTAAAATTATTTTTTCAGGATCTGAAAGGGGACAAAGTAGAACAATCTGGCCTCAGATCTTTCTGATTCAGACCTTCATAGTTCAAACCACCAATGTCACCCATAGTACAGGCCTTTCAGAATGAGGTCCTTAAGGATTTACATTTAAATCTGGGTAAGTATAATATTATTAAAGATCATCTTAATCCACAAGAAAGATTGTGTGTTGAACATCTTATTAATAATCATGATATTGTCATTCTACCAGCGGACAAGGTTGGGGCTACGGTGGTTCAGAACTGGGTGGATTATGAGGCAGAGGCAGACCGACAACTGTCAAATGAAGTTCATTACATGGCAATGTCTATTGGCCCATCAAGCAAGTTTAAACAAGACATTTGATCAATTTTTGGATCTAGCGGAAGAAGAGGGTATTATTACTCATGATACGTGTCATTTAAAGGTCGATCACCCCAGACAATATATTTATTTTTTACCTAAGATTCATAAAGATCCCAACAGACCGCCTGGTCAACCTATTGTCTCTGGTAGAGGCTCGTTGACTGAGCCCTTGTCAGAGTTTCTTACATATCATCTTAAACCTTTGTTGTCTCCAATACGGGCCAGAATGCAAGATACTACACATTTCCTTGCTATTATATCTAATATGCAACTAGAACCGGGCTGGCTATTATGTACTCTAGAGGTCACCTCCTTATACACTAGTATCCCCCATTGGGCGGGACTTACTTCTTTACAATATTGGCTTGATCGGGCCAATATGTACAGCCCAGGTTTTAATACTCTTCTGGTTTGTATGGCTGAATTGGTACTTACCCATAATGTTTTTTATTTTAAGGATAGATGTTTCTGGAAGGTTCAAGGTACTACTATGGGGGCTTCTTTTGCCCCATTTATGCAGACCCGTTTATGGCTTACGTGGAGGAACAATTGATCTATGATAGCAATCATAACATCTTTATGAATGAATTAGACATTTGGCGGAGATATCTTGATGACGGTTGGTGTGGAAAGCGGATGAGGCATTTCTATTTGAATTCATGGAATATCTGAATTGCAATAAGTGGGGTGTTGAATTCAAGTTAACTTTTGATAGATCAGAAATCACTTTCCTGAATGTGCTAATTAAGACAACCAAGTCGGACACTTTGGAAAGTGAGGTATATAGGAAGTTTCCTCAGTTCAACACCCTTCTCCATGCCACGAGCTTCCAACAACAACATGTCATCAGGAACATCCCCAAATCACAATTTCTTTGTATCAGGAGAATTTGTTCTGATTCATCCACATATGCCCACCATCGCCAGGAGTTAACAGCCAGATTTAAGAACAGGAGATATCAAGTAGGTGACATCACTAGGGCCAGCCGGTTTGCTAACCAACAAGATAGGATACAGTTGTATCATATCATACTAAGTCAACAGATCAATCTCAGGAGCTTAGATTAATCACTACTTATGGCAGGGAACACTAGCAGCTTTATGGATATCATTCAGAGACATTGGTATGTATTACAGTCAGATAACTCATTGAATAGATACATCAAAGATCGGTGTTCCTATTCTTTTTGTAAGGGGCGGTCTTTGGGATCTTTATTTAGTCATTACAAAAGGATGTTTAATTATCCCTCCAATCCCCCATTTCAAACAATAACTGGACAACCACTAGTTGATTGCCATCCATGTGGGCATTGTTTATATTGTTGAAAAACTAGAACACAACACAAGCAGTCCAAACTATATGAATATCTTTTAATTCTGGTACCTCGGCCTTCGCCTTCTCATGGAATACATTTTGTAAATCAAACAACACCCCTTTTGTAACACATCTTTGACATTTACATAAATAATTGATTCAATGAAACTATTAAGCAATAAACCTGATTTCTTCAGTAACATTCTTGCTATGAAGTTTCTAACTTCACCTTTAAAATCTCATACTTATTATGTATAAAATGTTGTGCATTAAATGTATTTACTTTACATTTTCATCCATGAAAAAATTTTTTTAATTGCAAAACATTGATTGAATATAATTAATGCACTCCATTTATTATATTTAAACATGCCCTTACTTCATATAAATATACTAATACATTTCAAATATGCAAACTTTTGTATGAGAATTTTTTATATATAAAAATATTTTCTACATTTCCATATTCATACCATTTGGAAAGAGAGTTTTATAATTTAAAATAAATCTAGACTCCATTTCCAATAATTTAATGTGAAAAACTGCATCACCACCAAAACTCTTAGGTTTCCCCAAAACACAAAAAATAAACCCTTCAGGAACCCCCTTGTGCTGCTCACAAAAGTGCTTGGCCACAGGACTATCTAATCTTTTGTGCCCAATTTCCCCCAAGTGCTCCAAAATTCTGAGCTTGACTTTTCTGCTGGTTTGACCAATATACCATTTTTGTTTTACACAACCACAACCTATGATGTAAACTACCCCAGATGAGTTGCAATCAAAATATTCCAGAGCTTTATACTTAACATTGTTTATTTTTGTTTCATCTAAACTTCTAACTCTAGCGCATACTTTGCAATTCCCACATCTGAAGGTTCCTTTCTTAGTGCTAGCCCTCCATTTTTTTCTGATGTTTAATATTTCTTTTAAATTGGGATATCTACCATAAGAAAAGGTAACTGTTGTTGGAAATAGTCTCCCCACCTTATCGTCCCCGGTGACAATAGGCCATAATTTTGATACTGTTTCGCTCAAAACACAAGAAAATTGCGAATATTTAGTAACAAAAAATATTTTTTCTTTTAATCCTTCCACCTCAACATTTTCCATCTGTACATTTGAACATCTGGCCATGAACGATCGACCCCTCCTAACAGATTTCCTTAAACCCAATTCCTGTTCTACTTTTATTCTAGCTGATTTCATTTTCGCCTTAGAATAACTTCTTTCACTAAGTTTACTCTCGATTTTATCAAACTCCACACTAATCCTTCCAAGTTCAGAAGTATTAGACCCAATGCGTTTGAATTCCCCTAATGGTAAAGAGTCTATAAGATAATCACTGTGCATGCTGGAAGCATGCAAAAAATTGTCAGCTGCTGTAACCTTGTAAAAGGGTTTGTATTGTACCCTATTATCTGACCCTACATACAATTCGATATCCAGATACTGGATGTTTCTTCCCCCAACTACATATGTGAAATCCAAACCACATGGATTTTCCTTCAATTCCAAAATAAATCCCTCGAAATCTTTAGGGTCACCTCTACACAAAAACAAGAGATCATCTATAAATCTCTTGTATTTCACTACCTTGTTTTTGAAAAACTCCCTTGGATAAATAAAGGAATTCTCGAAATGGGCCATGAAAATAATGGCATATGAGGGTGCGAAAGGTGCCCCCATAGCCGTGCCTTCCTTTTGTAAAAAGAACCTACCTTCAAATTCAAAGCAATTGTGTGTTAGACAAAATTCCAAAAGGTTTATAATATAACTAGTCCTGGGCCCTTCACCCAACATTTTACCAATGGCTTCTAACCCCCATTGTTTGTTAATACTAGTATACAAGGATTTCGAGGGATTCATTAGGGTACAATACAAACCCTTTTACAAGGTTACAGCAGCTGACAATTTTTTGCATGCTTCCAGCATACACAGTGATTATCTTATAGACTCTTTACCATTAGGGGAATTCAAAAGCATTGGGTCTAATACTTCTGAACTTGGAAGGATTAGTGTGGAGTTTGATAAAAGAAAAAATATTGTTTGTTACTAAATATTCGCAATTTTCTTGTGTTTTGAGAGAAACAGTATCAAAATTATGTGGAAACAAAAAGGCCTCTGAGGGTAAGGTACCTGCTGAACGCCAAAAATCAAAGTTAAGTAGATAAAAGCTGCAGGTACTCCACGACAAACGAAGCCAATGAGTAAGCGCTTTCACATCTAAGTCTGATGAAGCATCTTGTATAGATGTGAAAGATGTGAAAGCGCTTACTCATTTGATTAAAGCAGTGTTTTTCTAAAGAAACTGGTTGGCTTCGTTTGTCGTGGAGTACCTGCAGTATCAAAATTATGGCCTATTGTCACCGGGGATGATAAGGTGGGGAGACTATTTTCAACAACAGTTACCTTTTCTTATGGTAGATATCCCAATTTAAAAGAAATATTAAACATCAGAAAAAAAATGGAGGGATAGCACTAAGAAAGGAACCTTCAGATGTGGGAATTGCAAAGTATGCGCTAGAGTTAGAAGTTTAGATGGAACAAAAATAAACAATGTTAAGTATAAAGCTCTGGAATATTTTGATTGCAACTCGTCTGGGGTAGTTTACATCATAGGTTGTGGTTGTGTAAAACAAAAATGGTATATTGGTCAAACCAGCAGAAAAGTCAAGCTCAGAATTTTGGAGCACTTGGGGGACATTGGGCACAAAAGATTAGATAGTCCTGTGGCCAAGCACTTTTGTGAGCAGCACAAGAGGGTTCCTGAAGGGTTTATTTTTTGTGTTTTGGGGAAACCTAAGAGTTTTGGTGATGATGCAGTTTTTCACATTAAATTATTGGAAATGGAGTCTAGATTTATTTTAAATTATAAAACTCTCTTTCCAAATGGTATGAATATGGAAATGTAGAAAATATTTTTATATATAAAAAATTCTCATACAAAAGTTTGCATATTTGAAATTTATTAGTATATTTATATGAAGTAAGGGCATGTTTAAATATAATAAATGGAGTGCATTAATTATATTCAATCAATGTTTTGCAATTAAAAAAATGTTTTTCATGGATGAAAATGTAAAGTAAATACATTTAATGCACAACATTTTATACATAATAAGAAGTATGAGATTTTAAAGGTGAAGTTAGAAACTTCATAGCAAGAATGTTACTGATGAAATCAGGTTTATTGCTTAATAGTTTCATTGAATCAATTATTTATGTAAATGTCAAAGATGTGTTACAAAAGGGGTGTTGTTTGATTTACAAAATGTATTCCATGAGAAGGCAAAGGCCGAGGTACCAGAATTAAAAGATATTCATATAGTTTGGACTGCTTGTGTTGTGTTCTAGTTTTTCAGCTATTGCATTTCGGAGCGTGTTTTTTGGTCTTCATTGTTTATATTGCCCAAGGGTGCTCAAGTCTAACAGTTTTACCAGTCACAATTCTCCCCATGTTTATGATGTTTCTTTTTTTCTAATTGCAGTACTAGTTGGGTTACTGATTTAGCCCAATGTAGCTGTTGGGCATTTTATGTGGGACAGACTTCCTGGCCCTTCAAATTAAGGGTTGGGGAACATCTAAGTGATATAAAAAACAAAAAGGTTTCAAGTTTACTATACAAACATATACTCAAACATTCCACTGGGGTTTTCAGCTTTATGGTTATTGATCTTATCAAGTTTAAGAATTCAGATATCCATACACTGCATGAGTTATTAACCAATAAAGAAAAAATGTGGATTGTAAAATTGGGAGCCTTATTTTCACCAGGGTTGAACGAACAATTTTAATTATTGGCAAATAGTTCAATATATATATATATATTTTTTTCACTGTACTTTTGTCATATGTAGTCATTTTGTTATATAGTTTGTTTCTTTTGGCTTTTCCCGGTTAGGGGTCGCCACAGCGGAACTCCGGTCTGCTAATGATTGGTAGCTAATTTTTACGTGCCGAGTTACCAGCCCTAACGCACAACCTTTAACGAAGGTATGCCCATTCACGCATGTCTCCATGCAGAAGACGCTCTAGCTGAGAATCTAACCGGACAGCGTCTTACTGTGAGGCGACAATGCTACCACAGCACCACCACAGTGGGTAGTCATTTTGTTATATAGTAATTATTTAAATATATTTTTTGTAATACAGTTATGTAATATATTTTCATCCATTAGAGGGCACTGCAGCACTGGTATAAATTAAGGTGTTTAAATAGTGTCTTCCATGTACTATTTTAGCAGTGTGGCCACTGAGGAAGGCGCTTGCCCAAACCGGTATGACCCCACTGGGGTATTTTTTTTATGGAGGAATGAAGAACTAAATACATTTTGTTGTTGGCGGCTACACTAGAGTGCTGGCTTTTTTTGTTGTTGCTTCGGTTATGTGGTACAGCCATGCACTTGCCATTCATGCAGGTATGTGTTTTGTTGTAAGTCATTGTCCCTGAACTTTTAGGTTGCTCATCCATACTATCCATGCAGCATCTGATGAATCTGTCTGCAGCTCCTGTTAAGGTGTCTGTGGTTTGAAGAGAATACCCATGTTTAGCTTTAGCTCTGATATCCAGTACAGAATTTCCTTCTTTAGGTATAACAAGAGAGGAACCTGTGTCTCCAGTGAATAAGAATGTTAGGACCAGGTGAATTTCAGGTACTACTGATCTTTCTCAAATGGAGTCTGACAAAGGGGACCATAGGGTTGGTTGCTGCCATGAATCCTAGAGCTCTGAGAATTTCCATTGTAGTACATAACTAAAGAAGAGGAAAGTAACTGGTCAGGCTTTGCACTTTGGTGTCAGGAAAAAGTGCATGACTAAGGTGTCTAGTCTGCACCCAAGAAAACTATGTCTTGGGTTTGGCTTGACTGCAGAAATTTTCAGGCTGATTATGAAACCTAGTGTTTGAAGTAGGGTCATGGTGAATTTGAGGGGAGTCGAGAGTAACTGTTGAGAAGAAGCCTGCATTAACAAATCACACAAATAGGGAAATAGCTGTATTCCCAGAGTCCTGCAGAAAGCTGCCACTGGGGTAAAGGCACTTGAGCTAGAGAGTACAAAAGGCAAAGCAGAGAACTGAAAGCATGACGAGCCAGTAGAAAACCTAAGACATTTCCTGGAAGCTGGGTAAACAGGAAAGTGGAGATAGGCATCCTGTAGGTCTGAAGACACCAGGAAGGCTTGAAGAATTAATGGAAGTAGTGCTTGCAGGGGGCAACATTTTGAAATATGGAACATGGAGAAAGGCATTGAGGTGAGAGAGATCAAGAATTGATCTCCAGTCGCATCCTTTCCTTGGGATGAGGAAGTGTCAAGAATAGAACCCTTTTCCCACATATTGCAGAGGCACAAGTTCTTCCATGCAGTGCTCTAGCAGTGTTTGAATGATGGGATGGGACTAACCATTCCGGATTTTGTGGAGGAAGAGGAGGGATGCCAATGAAAGGAGGAACTTCTTTCCAGGTTATTCTGTATCTCTTTTGGATGACTGAAAGCATCCATTATCCATTTGTGTTAAGTAGTAACTAGTCTTTTTTTTTTTTTTTTTTTTTTTAAGAGATGAGGTCAGCCTTTTGGAAAAGGAAAGGGACAGATCAAGATGCTGGGAGGGGCCAGAAGGAAGTCAGGCAGACTTGATATAGCGTCCCTCCCTGGTTTGTTCAGGAATCTTTCCTTAGGCATTTTCTTGGCCTTATGAGAAGGACTGGATTCCCTGCATGAGATGAACGTGAGATTAGGTTCATAGGTAGGTACTAGGCTATCTGCCCGAAGGCATTTATAAGCCTAGCCAGAATGTGTTAGCTTTTGCTGCCCCCTTAGATTAGTTCCCTGTGCCTCTGTCCAGCAGGGCCATTGAAGTGATCCCTGGGGTAAACTTTATTTCCCATCCACTCATCAAGGTTCCTTTTGAAGAGGGTTGGTGAGGAGCTCTGCTTAATGTAGATTGGAATCTTGTTCCAGAGCATGGAAAGTCTCTGGGACAGGAATCTATCCCTCCAGCATGTCCTATTATTGTGGTGAGGTTTAGATCCCTGGAGCGTGTGGCTCGAGGGATATGGTTTTCTTTAGGTGGAGCATGTCCATCAATTCTGGGTTGGACATGGCCTTGTATGTCAGGCAGAGATCACCTCTGAGTAGGCTGTATGCAACAGAGTACAGCTGGAGTTTCTTCAGTCGAGCTGCATAGGGCATCTGCTTGAGGCCAGTGAACCTTTTGATAAGGTACTTCTGTGGTCTTTCCAATTGTTGCAGGTGTCTTGTAAGGTACATCCCAAATGGGGCATTGTACTCTATGATGGGTCTGATGAGTGATGCGTAGAGGGGCCCAATGACCTCTTTCGATCTGGATGCAAACTCTTTTGTGATTAGGTGGGCCAGATAGAAGGATATTCTAACCACTTTGGCAATGTGATTATCAAAGGAGAGGTTACCATCTACATGGGTCCCCAGATCCCTTATTACATCTTCCATATTTAGGGGGCTACCACCTATGTGGTAGTTTGTGTGTACTTTGTTTTTTTCCAAAGGGGATGACTATGCACTTTTTGGCATTTAGCTTGAGGCCATGGTTTTGACACCAGGTATCCATCTCAGTGAGACCCTTTTGGAGGATGTCTGTGTCAGCTGGAGAGTCAATTATAGCCCCCAGTTTGCAGTCTGTGAACTTGGTCAGCCATAGTCCTCCTGTGCTTGCCTGCACCTCTAAGAAGTATATGCCAAACAGGAGGGGTCCTAGGACTGAGCCCTGGGGAACACCACCTGTAACTGGTTTAGAGTCAGACCTAGCTCCTGCAGCTACCATGTGGGTTCTGTCCATGAGCCAGTTGGCAACCCATCTCATGATGTAGGGGTTTATGTTAAGGCTGGTGATCATATCTATAATACTTGAGTGGGGAATGGTGTCGAAGGCCTTTGTGAGGTCTAGGTAGGCTGGGTGGACCACCTTTTCCTCATCTATAGCCTTGGTAACTGTCTCAAAGTTGTCCACCAGGTTTAGGAGGCATGATCTGCCCTTAAAGCCGAGCTGGGTAGGATCTAGTGTTTGGAGGTTCCCAATGTCTCTGTTAATGAGATCCATGATGATGCACTCTATAGCTTTGCAGACCAAGCTAGTCAGGCTTATAGGGCAACAGTTCCCGGTGTCTGTTGTGTCTCCACCTTTGTGGAGCGGAATAACCTTTGCTGTGCACCACTCTGTGGGCACGTAGCCTGTGGAGAGGCTGAGTTTAAACAGTGTGTTTAGGTGAGGGGTTAGTTCATCTTTGAGCTCATGTAGCACGCAGCCTGGGACACCGTCCAGTCCCACTGATGCTGTGTTTTTGGCTTTGGAGGGGGCTATTTTAACCTGAGCATCTGTGATTTGAGGGGCACTACATTCTTCTGGTATAATTATGGGACCTTTTGGGGGTGAGAGGGGGGTGAGGTTTGCACTGCACCTGTCTGCCAGGATGTTGGCTATATCGGTCAGTTCAGTGTATTTTGTGCCATTCTGCACTAACTCCGAGCAGATCTGAGAATTGCCACTTAGATTCTTGACATAGCTAAAGAATGCCTTGCGCTTATCTTTGGAGTCCTGGAAATTCTTCTTTCGAAGCTAGCCTTGGATGATTTTATGAGGAAACAGTTTTTTTGCTGATACTGATCAGGGATGTCTTCCCTTCTTGGGATTTTACTCTTCTGTACTAGTTTCCTCCTTCTATTGTATAGCTTGTTTATGGCAGGGGTCCACCAGACTGGCTTCCTTTTCTTGGAGGAGTGAGTCTTGATTTTGTTTGGGATAGCATGATCCATGCATTCTTGTAGGTGCCAGTAGAGTGCACTAGTAAAGGATTTTGCAGCTTGGACAGCATTATCCTTTAGCATGGGGGCTTTGAAACTTCCCACCTCGGTCTTAAGTAACGTGAAGTTTGCTTTTGAAAAGTTTTTCATGGTGGTTTCTTTGACCGGGAGTGGTGGCGGAATGTGGATATCCAGAGTGATTAGTTTATGGTCAGATCTAACCAGCGAGGGGTTGACCTCTAGTGTGGAACACAGGTCGCCCATGTTGGTGATGACCAGGTCCAATATGTTATCACCTCTGGTGGGGGTGTTGACCAGTTGATCCAGGGCATTTGAGTTTATAAATTCTAGGAAATGTTGGGAAAGGGAGTTTGTACTTGAGTAGTTCTCCCATGTAATGTTTGGGTAACTGAAATAACCCACTATCAGGGTGGTTGGTAGGACCTTTATATTTACAAGTGTTTCAAGGAATGCGGAGTGGGGGTCCTGGGACATGGTGGGTGATCTATAGCAAGCTATAATTTGAATAGCAGCTTTGCCTGTTGTTAGTTGCACGTGGATGATCTCTGAAGCATCGTACTGTGTCACTAACCTGGAGGTGTGGGTATCCTTGATGAATATGGATAGTCCCCCACCTTTTGTATTTCAGTCCGGGTTTTGTGGCCAAAATGTATGGTATGAGTTGTAGCCTGGTGAACTAGTAACAGGTTTCTCATGGGAGGACAATGTTTTACTTAAATTGTTGAGACGAGACAATACATATAGAGTCATTTGAGATTGATAATTCAGAGCTCTAAAGACTAGAGTGGTAGATGTAGAAACCTTTTCCCCAGCCTGTCCATTGCCCTGCTGTCTTTATCTGAAGGAAGAGAAATTGCAACAGGTATTAACTTAGAGGGACTTGTCTGTTGACTTGGAGCACATGGAGGGGTCTGCCTTAGAGTTCTTGTACAGAAATTTCAAGCCCTCAGTTACCTTGTAAACTGGGAATCTGGTGCAGTCAAAGTAGATATAAAAGCATCCAGGAAAGTACAGTTCTGTAAAAAGCTTACAGTAACAGTAGATGTCCTTTACATTGTTGCAGTATTCATCACCTACAGGATCTCTTGCCATGAAAAGCCCAATGTCTACCCTGTATACCAAAGCCTTTATTACCTAGGAGTGATGTACATCAGATATATGCTCTCCATGAAAACATAAGGCATAAAGGTGACATACAAATGCTCCCAACCCAGAACTGCAGTGCCCCAGGAGAACCAGGACCCCACTGGAAAGAACTTCTACATTCAGAAAAAGGAAGAAAGAGAAGGGGAAGAGCCTTTCAGTCAGAAAGAAAATACCACTCACGAAAAAGGAAAAAAAAAATGGGGTAGGAAGGAGGGCGCGAATACTGCAACAGTAAAAAGAAGGGCATCTAATGTTATGGTAAGATTTTGCACAACTGTACTATATCCTATATTACTGTTGCAGTATTCATCATCTCTGGGAGAGTGCAAAAGTTACTGAGAAGGTAGGTAGGAGGAAGGCAAGGAGGAGGCTTCCACAAAATAATGGATAACCTTGACAAAACCTGCACTGGCTTTGGAAATAATATCCCATTTGTAACGTGTAGTGAATGTGTGAACCAAAGACCAAGTCACAGTTTCAAGGATGGAGTTGGTGCCCAAACCCTTGAAGAAGCCCTTGAGGAAGCCACTGCCCTAAAAGAACAGGCAACTGTTTGCCATGGAAACAACAAAAAGAAATTGCCTTGGAAATCCAGGAGGAGGCAATTTGCTTAGAAATTGCCAAAATACAATGTCCTGGTATGAAAAAAAAAAGTTGGCCAGATTTACAAAGGGCCTTTGTTTTGTCTAAATAATATCTTCTGAGCTGCCTCTATGAAAAAAACAAAAAGGAGGGGCCACCATCAAGGCCTGGACATCAGACACCCTTTTGGCGGTGGGTAAAGCAATCAATAAAACAGTCTCTTCCATATGCAGTGTTGCAAAGTAGCGGCAGCAACAGGTTCAAAAGGATCCTGAGTCAGCTATTCAAGGAATGGGAGAATGGGCTTTCTTGAGGGTCATACATGAAGGATGCCTTTTAGAAACTGCCTCACCTCAAATCTAGAGAGCAGAGGTGGATTCAGTGGCAGACAGACCAAGATTGCTTACAAGTGAGCTTTCATTGAAGAATATGCCAAGCCAATATGTAAGAGTTCATACAGGTACGAAAGAACCAAAGGGTCCTCTACTGAAAAGGGATCCTGGTGACATTTAAGACACTAGACAGAAAACCTCTTCCATTTGGACATATATGATTTTCTTGTATCGGAATTCTTGGCCTCCTGCAGGACCCTAAGCATGTCCTCAGAAAATTAAAATTGGTGTTGGAAAGGAATCAAAACCCTAACACCCAAACAGCCAGTTGAAAAGTGGACATGTGAGGATGGAGGAGAGATCCTTTGTCCTATGTGAGGTCCATGTGGTGAGGAAACTTGTGATGATTGTCCTTGGCCAGATGGAATAAGAGGGACAAGTGCTGTCTTGGTCAAAAGGAAGTCACCAACAAGTAATTTTGTAAAAGGACCTTGGGAAGAAAATGAAGGGGAGGAAAGGCATAAAGGTTCATTCCCTTCCAAGGGACGGATATTGTGTCCACATTCCAAGCCAAATGACTTGGGACTCTGGAACAGAACTGAGGGAGTTGCCTGTTCAGAGGGGAGGCAAAGAGAACCACTGGAGGAATGCCCCACTGATTATGACCAGAAACACATCTCTGTGAAGCATTCATTTGTGTGTCTGTGTCCAGGACCTGCTGAGAGAATCTGCCACAAGACTGTACTCTGAAGGTATACAGACTTCCTGTAGGGTGACCTGCAGATTGATGGCTATTTCCCCATGCCTGCAGGGCCAGTCTTCAAGAAGATAGGACCTTGTGCACCCTTGTTTGTTGATTTATCACATGACTGTGGTGGTGTCTATATAAACCTTTAACAGACCTGGAACCCAGAGTGAGTGGAAAACTTGAAGAGCCAAAATGAGAGCCCACATTTCCCTGATGTTGATGTGATCTGCCTCTGTTGAGGAGATGAAAGGCCTTGAAGCTTCAGGGTGCCTACCCCAGCTCTGAGGCATCAGTGAAAAATTTCTGGGATGGCTGAGGAGGTTGGAAAGGAACATCTGGATTGAGGGAAGTCTGTTGAATCCACCACTGAAATTCTAGTTTCAGGCAAGGGAGCAGAGAAACTAGATACTCTAGCAGGTGGCAGTTTTAAAGCTACACTGATTTCAGATACCACTTAAAGTTCCTCATATGAAGCCGGCTCAAGAAAGTATGGGTATGGTACAAACCATGAAACCCCCAGAACCCTGAGAAACTCCCTGGCCAAAAGGACATGGAAAGCAGGAAAAGAATAATTTATGACAGACAGGACCTCGGCAGCAGGAAGACAGGCCAGCATTGGAACAGCTTGGATCCTGCAGTCTAGAAAAATGTGATACTAAGATGGAGTCAGCATTGACTTCTGAAGGTTGACAGAGAACTCTGCGATTGCTTGGCTTGTGATGTGGCTTGAAGCAAGAGGTCATCCAGATAGGAAAATATCTGAATGCCCAAAAGCCTACAAAATGTGACTGCTGGAGCTTGGCATTTTTTGAACACCTAGAGGCTGTCTAAAGTCAAAAGAGCAAACACAGAACTGAAAATGTGAGGAAAAAACAAATAAATGCAAAAATATGTCCCGAATAGAGTGGATAGGAATATGAAGATAGGTGTCCTTTAGATCCAGGGAAACTAGAAAAGCCTTAGGGAGCAACACAGGAAACAGAGCCTGAAGAGAAAGCATTTGGAAGGATGGCAGTTTGAGAAAAGTATTCAGAAATGAAAGATCTATGACAGGTCTCTAAGACTCTTCTTTTCTGGGGACCAGAAACATCCTGGTATAAAACCCTGAACCCCTTTAAATGTTTGGAAAGTATGAATTGTACCCTGGACCAACAGACCCTGCAACACCCCAGGGAAATGAGGAAGCTGTTCTGTAGGAGGCTGAGGGATACTGGAGAAGGAAAGAAGTGCTGTCCCAGGTCATAAAGTAATCCTGCCTGATAATGGACAGATCAGATCCCAAGAGTCTGTGGTATTTTTTTTTTTTCGCCAAACTTGGAGAGGGAGAGAGAGAGAAAGCCTGAGAGACAAGGGATCCTTGCTGAAAGGAATAGAAGGAAGAAAGTTACACAATTACAGACATCAGGAAAAGGACGTCTTTTGAGACTTAGGTGTTTGAGTAGGCTTATCAGAAAAAAATGCACCTAGGAACCTTCTTACCCTTGGAAGACTATCTAGGCGGACTATGCAAAAAAAAAAAAAAAAAAAAAAAAAAAAAAAAAAAAAAAAAACAGTTTTAGCAGGATAGTTCCCCTAAAACTTGGAAATGGGAGAGACAAAGATGTGCTTCAAAATCTTTCATGCCCTTAACCTGATCCCGCAAAGTTTTAAAGAGCTCTGTCACAGCAGTGTCAAAGAAATTTTGGCTATCTAGAGGAGCATCCAGAAAATTTGCCCAAATATCATCCAGCAAGGCTTGAAGATGAAGCCAGGAATAACACCTCATCACAGAGCCAGAGGCAGCCATCCTAGAAGAGGCATCAGCTGCATTTTATAGAGAGATGGGGAACTTGAGAAGTGGAACCCAACAAGTAGAAAGCTGAGGTCTTGTCATCTGAGTCAGGCATATCAGATACAATTTTCCCACAGTAGGAAAGAATAGAAGATACAGCTTGTCATGTGGATCTTGTAATTTATAGCCCTAAAAGCTAAAGTAGTAGAAGTGTATAGTATCTTCCCAATTCTCTCCATGGCTCTACTGTTCTTATCAGAGGAAAGGAGCTTAGAAGAGGACAACAGTCTAGAAGGCCTATCTATGACACAGAAATCACAGCTGGATCAGAAGGGCATTTAAACATTTGCAGTAATCTGGCATTCAGTGGAACCTGTCCAGCTTCTTAGGTGCTAGAGGTTGGGAGTTTGGGGTTAATGAAGGTATCCAATGAAGCAGCCAACTCAGGAAGGACAGCAGAAGGTTTAGGACAGTCCAACTGTTACAACTCATAATACCTTTTCTGGACATCTGATACCTGAGAGCAATCCCATTTAAATGCCCCATCATACGCAGGACTGTCTCTCCAAAAGATAATTCCTCCAAAGGAGATTCAGGACTAACAGATTCCTCCCCTACTCTGATACACAGTCTACAGAAAAAGGCAACTGAGAGGAGTAAGCTTAGGAGTCAGCATCAGCGTCAGAGCCCTCATCCGAAAAATCAGGGTCCCTTGTCCTTTGGGGGTACAGAACCAAGGAGGTGCAGGAACTGCCTCGTGTGAAGTCCTGACATTCTCTTTGTGGATCTCTGGCAGCACATGCTTAACCTTTTGCCATTTTTTTAAAGGGATGCCCATACTGACAAAGCATAATGGCTTGGACCCCTTCCTGGATTCAATTAAGGTACCCAGCACCTCTCCTTTAACAAGAAACTGATGAACCCCTTTAGGCCCTCCAAGATTTTCAGCCATGGTTCTCCCTCAATGTCCATGTAGGATACCTGCAAGGCCACAGAGTAGGAGAGAAAAGTTGGTTCCATGCCAGCTTCCTGGACGGTCACTGCAGAGGAAATTGATGGCAATACCAGATAGTCCTCTGGGTTTTCATCTTTCTCACCCACCTCAAGAGAGATGTCCGGTAGAAGCTGGACAGCAGCAGACTTGGGCCTATATTTCTTGGCCTTCTTTTTGGGTCTCAAGATAAATAGAATGGGAAGAAAGATGGTTATGCAAAGTCTTTGGTACAAACGCTTGACAGATGGAACACTGAGTGTGGTCATGAGACACACCTAAGCAAAACAAGCACCTATAGTAGTAGTAGTCCTTATGGGGAATCTGCCTCCCACAGACATTTCCCTTTCTTGGATGACATGTAACATATTATAAAATAGAAAAAGATGAAACAGGAACCTCAATGGGGTACCTATTTGAAAGCGTAGGATCAGTATTAACCAGCACAGTGAAGGGCATTCAGACTGGAGGCAACACACTTTTGGGTTGGGAGCATTCATACGTTACTTTTATGCCCTATGCTTGTATGCATATGTCTGACTTGCAACACTCCTAGGTAATAAAGCCTTTGGCATATTGTTCAGATTTGGGCTATCCTTGGCAGGAGATCCTAGAAGTGATGAATACTGCAACAGTGATATGTAGGGACATCAGTTGCTATAGTATCAGGAACAGGGGTGCCTACTTCCAGGTGGTCATAGTACTTCTATTAAATTTCAAAAATGTGTTTAGATTCCCATTCAAAATGCTTCAACATATTAACAATAGTTTCTCTAAATAAAGCTTAACACAGAGAGGCAATCTTCTTCATCCAAGGCCACTTGACTAGACGAATAGATATGGAATGAATAGGCTATAGAATGCTCAGAGTACGATTCATTTTCATCTTCAGAAGTGTCTACTTGTCTCCCTTGTTGAGTGGCTAAACAGTACTAGTAGTAGCAGGCCCCGATAAGGGTGCTGGCCTGAGTGTCATAATAGCCTTAAACAGGCACTGTGAAAAATCCATCTACTCCTTTTCTTTGAATGTCAAGGGGGAAAGGACATTTTCAGCTTTTTCTTTTTTCTAGGTGTGACATCCGATTTACGTAAACACGTTTGCTCTGACACCTGAGGAACCTGGATGAGCAATCTGAGAATTTCACCTCTAATAAAGATCTATGGTATGCCTTCAGGTCCTAAGGAAATTATTAAGTGGGGTTCCCCCCTTCTCACCATTATCTGTAGCTTCAGTCATTTTGGTCTTGTGAATCTCAGATGCTATACTGACTTCTGGTGGGGTCGCAATAATGGAAGTCTGAGCAGCAGTCAGGTGCATCGTGGATTCTGAGACCTCTGCAAGTATGTCTGAGTCATACTGAGAAATTATATCAGGCACAGGCCTTTTAAATTTTTTCTTTTGAAAAAGTGGGAAGTCAGGAGCAGAAGGATCTGCCATTTTTGCTTGGTTGGGGTGCTTAAAGCATTGAGTTTCCAAGAAGGAATTAAGAGAAGAAAGTGAAGTTCTTAGTGTCTTTGGAACAAAGAACTGATATACTATATCATTTTTGTAGTCATGCCTTGCACTTCAGCAGTAAAGGCACTGGAAGTGGAGATCCTTGTAGGGAATATGCCTAGTGCAATCACACTTTCCTCTCCTAGCGGCTATCTAATACAGTAACAAACAGCAGTACAACTGAGAAAAACACAGGAGGTTTTCCCCAATGTGGCACTTATCTGAACCAGTGAATGCTATCTGGGGATCTTGTATGTTGCAGCTAGATCATTAAAAATGATACTATTTGGCATCGCCAAAATGCCTTAAACTTGATTCAAAATTCCAACTTTTGACATATTGGTGATCTCTTTTTCAGTTATCCGTCTTAAACTTTATCACTTAGGGTTATTGGGAAATAATTAAAATAAAGATAAACTGAAACTGCAAAACATCTGAAATTACAGCACCACTCCTGCTTCTCTGCACAACTAAGTCTCCAAGAAATGCATAAAAGAAAGCCATCTTTTTATACCTCAAAACTAGGCATTTTCTTCTGAGAGAGAAACCAAATACAACATATCATCAACATGAAACACTCATGTACAAAGAAATAAGACAATTTTTTTTTTACATGGCTCTTTAGAAAAGCACCCTCTGATAAGTAGGGCTAACAAAATTCAAATCTGTAATAAATATAAACAGCAGTAAAACACTGCTTTAAATTAATTTCTTCAGGGATTCTGGAAACCAGGATACATGTTCTCCCATTTGCCACTAAGAACTGGATAAAATTACCTCCCCTACAATCTTGATCAGTGGCAGCTTTTAAATGAATGTGTGCCCCATGCAATTTGTGGTTGAGGCAGGGACTCCTATGCACTGCTAGAAAGATCTAAACCCAGGGCGATATCATCTGATATGGTATGTTACAGAGGATAACAACACAGTAGAACGGCAGTTCTGAAAACACCAATAAATAGTAATGAAGAATGCCTAGGACCACGGTTCTCCTCCTATGGCATATAAACCAGAAAATCCACGGAACACCAGTAATGTTACAGAGGATCATAACTGGGTATCTGATCATAAACATGTTATACCCTTGGGGAAAAAAAGGATGTCAACAGACTTATCTTGACAGCAGAGCTGATTGAAGCTTGACTGGTGAATCTTGACATTCTCCTCAAGGACTTGCAAACACTTGGTAAGCAGTGTAATACAGCTCTTAAAGCTGTTTGAACCTTCGCTCTCTATTCTGTGATGGGTAGTTTTTAATTTGTAGTGTGGTACTGCTGCCTGACAGCATTGAAAGGTGCTCTACTAACCACCTTTCTTATACCAACAAAATTGCCTTCCTTAGAATTTGGAGCATAATCATGGCATTCCACATACTGCCTGTTTGTCCTCAGAGGAGTGGTTTAAGACAGTAACTTGTAGTTCATTGGCCATTTTGGGTCATTTCCTGCCTTTTCCAGCCCCCTGCTATAAAGCACGCTTTAGCGTGCTTTAGCGCGGAGTTGCCACAGGAGCACACAAGAGCAACGGCGGTTAATCAAGGTTAAACTATACGGGCTACCTAAAGTCCACTCTTCATTTTTTCCCTTAGAACAGCTCCTCTTGAACTGTACTGCTAATCTAACCAGCCTATTCTCTAACTAAAAAGTTCAGCTCTACTTGATTCCTAAGTAGACCATTCTCTATCTGTAAAGCCTAGCACTTGCTCCTAAAGTACTTTTTACTCTGATATAGCACTTTTTATTATACATAGTACCCCACCGGCCAAAAAACACCACATCCCCCGAAGTCTTTTTCAAACTCATCTACATAAAGTTTTTGTCTATTCCTTCTAGCATGGCGATGGATCAGTTGCTAGTGTCCTCTCTTGCTCAGCTGGTGAATCTGGGAATATTGAGGCAATGTTACAATTGCCTCATGTACACTGACAACCCTCTCCTTCTCCCACAAAACACAAATACATGCGAGAGATGCAAATATATAGCCAAACTGGAGGCTGAGCTCTCTCAACATAGGACTGGCAAGACCAGACAGGAGGAGAAGGTAACCACACACACCACAAACCCAGTCTCACATAGCACTATCACAACTTCAAATCATACACATAAACACACAAAGACATACTCGGAGGCTCTGATCAAAAATCTACCAAAACAGCAGAGGCCACCAAAGCAGACACCCAAACAACTGCCTCCACAGGGCACAGCACATGCAACACATATACCACAGAGTCAGTGTGCCAAACAGTCACAGCCCTTAAGGCCAAACACAATGCCAGACACACTAGTCATAGGTGACTCCATAGTCAGACACACTGACGTCCCGCTCACCAGATTGAGTAAGGAGAAGGTCACAGTAAGCTGCCTATCGGGCGCTAGAATCCACCACATAATACAAGCACTCAGGTCACTCAACTGCAGGTACAAGTATGACTCAGTCATTGTCCATGCTGGTGAGAACGACCTGAGACGTACCTCCCTGGACTACATGAAAAGAGACATAGAGGAGCTCTCTGATTATGTAGCCCAGGCAGGTATGACCCTGACCTTGAGCAGTATCCTACCTTCACCAAGAATGATGCCACAATATGAAGACAAGATGATCAGCTTTAATAATTGGCTTAAACTATGGTGTCATTCAAAGGGGATCCAATGTCTGTCTGCCTGGGATGACATGCTGGACAAGCCACGCTGCTTCGCTAGGGACGGCTTGCACCTGTCACCCCTGGGCTTCTCGATTTTGGCAAAGGCTCTTGCCACCCCCATTGTGCCTTTTTTAGGCAGGGCTCAAATTCTAAACCTACCACCCTAGAACACAAAAAGGAAAAAAACTAAGGGTAATGCTGCTCAATGCCAGAAGTCTCAACCTCAAGATGCACGCACTCGAAGCCCTTCTCAGTATGGAGAACATCGATGTCTGTGCTGTGACTGAAACCTGGTTCAAGGCTCCTGAGAGCACCCCGGCACTATCAGGTTTTACCTCATATCATGCGTTCCGGCCCCAAAATCCGGACAACACCAAGAAAGGAGGGGGGGTGTCCATATTCATCAAGGACACCCTCACCTTAAGGTTGGTGGCAACGCACGATGCATCGGAAACCATCCAGGTGCAATTAACTGTAGGCAAGACTGCACTGCAGTTTGTAGCCTGTTACAGGCCACCCTCCCAAACTCAGGAACCTCACACAGCTTTCCTGAAAACACTGGAGGGATAAATATATCTCCAAACACCATCATACTGGGTGATTTCAACTATCCAAATATAGACTGGGATCACTACTCAAGCCCCAACACTTTAGCTAGAGTTTATAAACTCAAATGCCATGGAACAACTAGTCACCATCCCCACAAGAGGAGAAAACATACTAGATCTCATCATCACAAACATGGGGTCACAATGTTCAACACCAGAAGTATACCCATCATTGGTGAGATCAGATCATAAACTAATCTCACTGGAAGTCCACATCCCGTCCCCACCCCAGATAAAAAAGACCACAGTGAAGAACTTCTCAAAAGCTGACTTCACACTCCTAAAGACTGGTGTGGTCTCTTTCAAGGCCCCCGAGCCAGCGGAAACCATTACTCAAACCGCTGAATCACTTACAAATGCCTTCTACCAGCACCTCCAGGACTGCATGGACCAGGCAATCCCAAACAAAACAAAGACTCTTTGTACCAAAGGCAAGCGTCCAGTCTGGTGGACCCCAGCCATAAACAAGCTTTACAACAAAAGGAAGAAGCTACTACAAGATAGAGCAAAATCCGTAAAAGGGAAGACACCCCTGATCATTATAAGTAAAAAACTGAGATCTCTCATAAAAGCATCCAAGGCAAATTTTGAGAGAAAAATCGCTAAGGACTCAAAAGACAATCATAAGGCCTTTTTTAGCTATGTTAGAAACCTGGGAGGAAACTCCCAGATAGGCTCAGAATTTGTTCAAAATGACATAAAAATCACTGAACCTACAGACATTGCCAACATACTGGCTGACAGGTTCAGTGCAAATTCCCCCCCCCCCCAAAAGGAGAGATATCTATACCACAGGATTGTAGTCCCCCAAACATCTCAAATGCTCAGGTGAGAACTGCTCTCTCCAAGGTGAAAAACACAGCATCCATGGGACCAGATGGTGTCCCCGGTTGTGTGCTCCACGAACTCAATGAGGAATTAAACCCGCAGCTAGGGCAGCTGTTTAATCTTAGCCTCACCTCAGGATACGTACCCAAGGAGTGGCGTACGGCAACGGTGGTCCCACTTCATAAAGGAGGTGCCTCCACCGACCCCGGAAACTACCGTCCCATCAGCGTGACAAGCCTGGTCTGCAAAGCTATGGAGAGGATCATAATGGAACTCATAAATAAAGGCATAGGGGACTTGCAGACTTTGGATCCAACCCAGTTTGGCTTTGTCAAGGGCAGATCATGCCTTTTAAACTTGGTTGACTTCTTCAAAACAGTCACCAAGGCCATTGACGAGGGCAAGGCAGTCCACACAGCCTACCTTGACCTGGCAAAGGGTTTTGACACAATACCCCACTCGGGTATCATTGAAAAACTCACCAGCTTAAATGTAAACCCATACATCACTAGATGGGTTGCAAACTGGTTAAGTGACAGAACCCACAGGGTCAGAGTTGCTGGCGCCATGTCAGACTCCAAGCCTGTCACAAGTGGTGTCCCACAGGGCTCAGTCCTGGGGCCACTTTTGTTCGGCATCTACTTTTCAGAAGTACAAGCAAACACAGGAGGATTATGGCTGACAAAGTTTGCAGATGACTGCAAACTGGGTACCATAGTTGAAAACCCATCTGACACAGACATCCTTCAGAAGGGTCTCATAGAAATGGATAACTGGTGCCAGAACCATGGCCTAAAGTTAAACGCCAAAAAATGCATAGTCATACCCTTCGGGAAAAACAAGGTTACCCCTAGTTACCATATAGGTGGCAATCCACTATGCACAGAAGAGGTTATCAGGGATCTGGGGACCCAGGTTGACAGTAACCTTTTGTTTGACACTCACGTTGCTGAAGACCTTCTACATTGCCCACCTGATCATGAAGGGATTCACATCTAGATCAAGGGAGGTCATCGTTCCCCTGTACTCATCACTCATCAGACCAATGATTGAGTACAATGCCCCATTCGGAATGTATCTGACCCGACACCTGCAACAATTGGAAAGGCCCCAAAAGTTCCTCACCAAAAGGATAAAGGGTCTCAAAAATATGTCTTATGCTCCCCGACTGAAGGAACTCCAGCTCTATTCAGTCGCTTACCGTCTGCTCAGAGGGGATCTGTGCTTGACATACAAGGCAATGTCCAACCCGGAATTAATGAACATGCTTCACCTCAAAAAATCTAAATCCATCAGAACTACAAGGGCAAGAGACTTAAACCTCAACACAGCTATTAATAGGACGTGCTGGAGGGACAGATTCATCACCCAGAGACTCCCTATGCTGTGGAACAAAATCCCGGTACATGTGAGGCAGAGCACCTCGCTGGCCTTGTTCAAGAGAAATCTTGACCAATGGATGGGAGATCGCAGGTATACCCCAGGGATAACCTCGGTGTCACTGCTTGACAGAGGCACAGCAAAATAATGGGCATAGTATCCTTCAAACTTAAGGGGTGGCGAAAGCCACAAAACTCTGGGCTAGGCTTATAAATGCCCTAGGGCAGATAGCCTAGTATGAACCTATGAACATGCAGGTTATGAATTCTGGAGAGGTGCCGGTTATTTTCTACATTCAGTGACAATAACCTAAATTTACAACTATACTAAACCAAATGAAGAAAAAATGGCTTTGAAGCTATAGTTATGCTAAATAAGCATGATAGAAGCATGAACACTACAAATTCCCTTCTTGGGATTTTACTCTTCTGTACTAGTTTCCTCCTTCTATTGTATAGCTTGTTTATGGCAGGGGTCCACCAGACTTGTCTCCTTTTCTTGGAGGAGTGAGTCTTGGTTTTGTTTGGGATAGCACGATCCATGCATTCTTGTAAGTGCCCATAGAATGCATTAGTAAAGGATTTTGCAGCTTGGACAGCTTTAACCTTTAGCATGGGGGCTTTGATGTTTTCCACCTCCATCTTAAGTAAAGTGAAGTTGCTTTTGAAAAGTTTTTCATGGCGGTTTCCTTGTCCGGGGGAGGGGGCAGAATGTGGATATCCAAAGTGATTTGTTTATGGTCAGAGCTAACCAGCGAGGGGTTGACCTCCAGTGTGGAACACCAGTCACCCATGCTGGTGATGACCAGGTCCAATATGTCACCTCTGGTACTTGAGTAGTTCTCCCAGTTAATGTTTGGGTAGTTGAAATCACACAATATTAGGGTGTTTTGTAGGACCTTTATGTTACCTAGTGTTTCCAGAAATGCGGAATGGGGATCCCAGGATATGGTGGGTGATCTGTAACAAGCTACAATCTGAATTGCAGTTTTGTCCATTGTTAGTTGCATGTGGATAATCTCTGAAGCATTGTGCTGTGCCACTAACCTGGAGGTGTGGGTATCCTTGATGAATATGGATACTCCCCCGCCTTTTGTATTTCGGTCTGGGTTCTATGGCCGAAATGTATGGCATGAATTGTAGCCTGGTAGTGCTGAGGTGCTCTCTGGAGCCTTAAACCAGGTTTCTGTTACTGCACATATATTGATTTTCTCCATACTGAGGAGTGCCTCGAGTGCATGCATTTTGAGGTTTAGACTTCTGGCATTGAGTAGTATTACCCTCAGATTTTTGTTACTTGTGCTATTTACGGCAATGGGTTTTTGTCTTTTGAGCCTTGCCTAAAAAAGGCACTATGGAGGTGGCAAGAGCCTTGGCCAGCATTCGAAAGCCTAAGGGTGACAAGTGCAAGCTGTCTCTAGTGAAGCAGTGTGGCTTGTCGAGCATGTCATCCCAGGGAGACACTAGATCCCCTTTGAATGACACCAGAAACTTAGCCAATTGCTGAAATTGATAATTTTTTCTTTATACCGTGGTACCATTCTTGGTGTGGACAGGATGCTACTCAGGGTCAGGGTCATACCGGCCTGAGATATATGATCAGAAAGCTCTTCCATGGCTGTTTTCATGTAGTCCAGGGAGGTATGGCTAAGGTCATTCACACCAACATGGAGAATGACAGAGTCGTATTTGTACTTGTTCTGGAGTGATCATAGTGCTTGAGTTATGTGGCGGATCCTGGCACCAGACAGGCAGCTAACAGTAACCTTCTCCTTATTCAGCCTATTGAGTGGGACCGTCAGTGTGCCTGACTATAGTCACTTATTACTAGTATGTTGGGTATGTTATTTTGGCTTGAGGGCTGTGATTGCGTGGCACACTGGTTTTGTGAAGTATGTTTCATGGTTTGTGTTGGGAGGGTGGACACGTTGCTTGGATGTCTGCTTTGGAGGGCTCTGTTGCTTTTGCCGATTTTTATTTAGAGCCTCCGAGTATGTTTTCATGTATTTACATGTGTTTTTTGCCAGAGCTGGTTTAATGGGTCTATGTGAGACTGGTGGCGTGATGCCAGTATTTCCCTTCTCCTCTTAGCCTCCAGTGTGCTGTAAAACTGCATCTCTCACATGTATTAGTCTTCGGTAGTAGGAGGACAGGGTTATCTGTGTGCATGAGGCAGATGTAACATTGCCTCAAAATGCCTAGATTCACCAGTTGGACTGGAGAGTACACCTGAAACTGCCCTTTGGATATGCCTGGATAGGTACAGGAAACTATTTTACTGAATGGCTGGTCGAATAGAGAGCCTTGTCCTTCAGTAGTGCTAGGGTTTATAAATGCTTGCTATGTGTTTTAAGCAAGTGCCGGTATGAGAAATGAAGGGCTTGAGTGCTTAAGTTGAAAGTTTGTCTAATTTCAAGGGAAACTTTGAAGAGGAGACTTTGTGGAGCTGGGAATAATTATAGCCTGTCAGGCGCGCAAAACTGGGCAAATGCAGATTTTATTGCAGGGAAATGAAAGAGATAGAAATTAGCCCAAAATGGCCAATAAACTACTACTTTCTGGGCTGAAACCACTCCTCCAGGGACAGACAAAGCTCCCCTCTCTCACAGGTGAACAGAGAAACTTCCCTCCAACCAAGTAAGACATGGGCAAACACAGATTTGTAACACAGCCCTGAATTCAGCACTAACCTGAAAAAACTGGACTATACTAGCTCAGAAAGGTGGGAAAAGTATATTTTATATATATATATATATATATATATATATATATATATATATATATATATATATATATATATATATATATATATATATATATATATACATTCAGCTGGAGATTGCCTTTTTTCCAACTCTGTTGGAAAAATGTGGAATAAATTACCCTCTGATATCACATCTTTGTGCTCTCTCTCACTTTTTAAAAAAAATAAAAAATCATCTCAACAAACACTGGCTATGCTCCTGCACCAACCCAGGTTAACTCACTCCTTCCTCTCCTATCCTATCTATTCTTACAGTAACTTTATATGTATGCTTTCAAAAAAATTTTTTTGGTTTGCATTTTTTACATTAATGTTCCCTACTTACTGCTTTTTTATGTAAAATTGTATGTAACAATGTCTATGTTCTGTTTCCTATATGTTTTTTTATATCTGTAATCTACACTTGGAGCTTTTCTCCCCGGGCCTCTACTGAAAATGGACATATATCCAGCTAGACTAGCCCGATCAACAAATGTAAAATAAAATAAATAAAAATAAATATATACATATATATAAAATATATATATTTTTTCAGAAAAGAAAGCAGATACAATCAAAAAACACTTTAAATGTGCATAAAAAATGCTTATTGTTATATATCTCACTTCAGAGTTGTACTCAATGCCCCTAGTAATATAGTAGGAAGAAACACAAATGCAGTAAAAGCAGATGAATAAAGTGCAATTTTTTTTTAATATACATAAAACAATAGAAAACGAACAATCTGATTTAAACAATTTACCAAATTAACCAGGGAAAAAAACTCAAAACTGAGCCCTGTTCCAGCATTCTTCAATCAGACAAGTTTTAACTGCGCACTCCAACTACTAGGGTGCAGGGGAACCTTCTCCAAAAAAGATGGCCTGGATCAGTGCTCAAGTTATCGACTTTCAAATCCATAAAGCACTTAGCAAGTATTGTCAGAAATTCAGTGTAAGAGTTTATGTTAGAAAAAGTCAGGAACACATCACTGGAACAAACAGCAGACAGAAACAAATCTGTTTTTTATTCTGCTACTGTTCTTTGCTGGTCAGTACTTGCAGGTTTAACTGTCTAGCATTGTACCTGATCTTAACTGCAGCAGGAGGTGCTTAACATTTAAGATCTGATCTCATGCTGTAGAAGCACTTAACTGATTTGTCTTTTTCCATTATAGGAGTGCAATCACTGTGCTCCTTGCACTACATTACATTTAGGTCTGAAAGGAGAATTCTACTTCCCTCACTACTATGGCAAACCTGACAGCACAAAGCCTAGTATCAGTAAAAGGTAGTACTTTATACAGACTTGTTAATTATGACAATATGTTTAATTAATATGGCTGTGGGTGGTACAGGTGGGAATAGCACCCTTCAAAAATAAAGTTACAATATCACTGGACACGTCAGTGATATAATTTTGTATAAGGTTCACTTAAGTCTGCAATACCATATGCCTGCTGTTAGTTCATTCAATTCTGCAGTTTGAAATTTGCTTTTTAAATGAAATTGTTTTTGGCCTGTACCTAATGGCTATCTCTGCTCATCGCTGCAGCTATATGCCTTTATTTCGCACACCCTGTAAGAGCTGGGCCTTCTGTGTATGCGGCAGGAGTCAACTGCATCATGGCTGTCATAGTGGCAGGCATAACAGTATTCTTATGAGCTGGGCATCTCCTGTACATAACTCAGAGAAGAGATTGGGAAGGGGCCTGCAATATGAAGGCATTAATGCATATCTTTCTTTAGTAAGCAAGCTATGTTTTTTTTTTTTCCATTATGGGTCTCCAGCAGGGACACAGAGTATGCACCCTCTCCATTCACCATGGAGCGATAAGCAAGCAACGATTTTATATATATATATATATATATATATATATATATATATATATATATATATATATATATATAAATACAAAACATATTTCCCAATATTTTCATGCTGTAAATTTAAATTATAAAATTAGTGAGATTAGTCGCCTCACAGCAAGGGGTTCCCCAGTACGATTCTCGCTTGGAGTGCCTTCTGTGTGGAGTCTGCATGTCCTCCCTGCATTTGTGTGGGTTTCCTCTGGGTGCTCCAGTTTCCTGCCATGTTACAAAGACATACATGTGCAGCATTTCTCCCCGGGCCTCTGCCGAAAATTGGCTTTGTTCCAAGTCAGACATTCCCAGTTAACAAATGTTTAAATAAATAAATAGAAAAAAGTTTAAGAGAGTCCAGTGCTTGGAATGAGAAACCAAGAAAGGAAACTATTTAGTGAAAGACCTACCTTTTTTTTTTTTTTTTTTTTTTTTTTTGAAAAGAGGCTTTAAAGGTTGAAAAAAGGAACCGACATTTAAAAATACACTATTCCGGAAGTATACATCACAAATGTCAAGCATTTCTTCAATAATTTAAAAACATTACTTAGAGATCTTAAGACTGTGGAATACAGCTTCATATAATCCACAGAGCCCACACATTCTTATGTTTCAAAGTCTACACATTCTCAGTTAAGGTCAATAAACCAACCTATGATGTACATTAAGCAAGCAATAATGCACAACAGGGTGAGCATTAGAGGAAAATAATAGACTGCCCAGGAGTGTTGTGGGGGCAAGGCCACAGGTGAAAGGCATCCACATTCCTTGAAGGTCCATTTCCCTATAATGCTCACTCTGGAGGGCAGTATTGCTTTTTTTTTTTTTAAATCTGCCATCCCAAACTGTTTCATGTTTATTTTACCGTGTGGGTAAATATACAGTAGTAGTGTGTACACCCATACAGAGATTCAAGAATACTGGGAACAGACAAAGGAATCGCACAGGGAGGATGGCTAAAACAGATTCAAGACAGACCACTGGTATTTTTTAAATACCACATTTAAATACGTTGCACTTCCCAGTATTGTATACTGCATAAATCTACAAGAGGCACATTAACATTGACACTTTTATTAAAATTTCTTTTAGTTTACCTGGCTCTCTACCTTAGACATAATCCTCTACTGTGACACAACCTGTTTCCATGAAAAAACGGAGATGTTGCTTTCAAATAAGGAAGGAACATTTTGTTTAATGTATACAGCTTTAGAAGTATGTAGCATAAAAATAGGAATACACTGTGTTACCTTTTCAGCAAAAAGAAAAATGTTTTGTTTTATTATCATTAGATGATTGCAAGCACAAAGATGTGTTCTACACTAAATTTATTTTTCACCTGCCCAAAAATCTTTACATGTGATCTTTTAAGAAAACCTGTCAGGTTATTTTTTTTCCAGTATCTGCTCACTACCTCCAACAAACCATCCCAGGGGATTCATTAAGATCCCAGGCAGCCCATAGTAGAAAGGCCCAGCTCCCATAATGCAATATTTTGTGATTCCGAGACAAACTGACCTCAGTGAGCACAGACCTCATTACGGGCTAATTTGCATGTCTCTGAATTGTGCTACCTACCATGAAGGGCAGATCAGCACTTCCTGAAGTAGGTAACTGCATCTGTACCATGGAAGCATCTTCTGTCACTCTCAGACACACAATAACTCATACATGCTCACACAATACTTACCCCATATCTGTCCCTTTTGTCAGATCATCCACAATGTCTCCTTTTCTTCTATCCAAGTAATTCAAGACTGATTACAGTTTGTTCCTTTATGTTAGATATTTGAGTTTTACACTTCACATCCTTCAAAAAATGCATGCCAAGCTTATGAGGTTGACAGATATGCCAAATGTTTCCCATCCCTCCCATTCATTCCACTCAACACACTGCAGGCATTGCATAATGCCCAAGATCCTCAATATATCATACAAAGACGCTTGGTGCACTAACATCAATTAATAAAGTGGGTTAATGCATGGGATTCTTTTGCCCAGAGTGTATGGTTCCAATCCCTTTTTCTCCATTCATTCTTTTAGGTTTAATTATGAACAGTTCCTGTGCCTACTACAGTAGTTCCTTAAACAGAATTCATAGCTGAAGTGTTAATTAAACCCTTTCTGCAACTTTGGTGGGTGGGTTACATTGAGCTAAGTGCAAAGTGATTTACTGATGCAGGAAATTCAAATAAGGTGACCACAACTGATTTCTCGTCAAGGCTGCCTGGAGAGTCTACTCCAAAAGGGAGTCATGGGGGGGGGGGGTCTAACTGGATTGGAGTGGGAAATGCATTTCAAACAGCATCTCCTACCACCCACTTAGGGTTTCCACCATACAGTCAGGAAAAAAAGCATGTTGAACATGAAACAACAGTGCTAATTTGGGGTAGGAATCCTTGCTAACAAGGGTTGAGATTCACATGTACAACCACAGGATAAAAAAGTGTCTCAACAATGTCAAGGTTTAAACATCAAAAGTATGTCAATCTCTGGGCAACATCCCCGTATTCTAACAAGTGTGTAAAAATCGTACAAGACAGGCAAATCGACTTAGAAAATGCACTGAGCTGCTACAGAAGACTCAAAAATCGAGAAGAACCAGCATGTGAATGTAAAATTCTCTACACTTAACCCTGGTCTAAACTATGAAACACTGATGTAGCTACTAGGAAAGCTGTCTGCTGTATACCTTTAACCAAAGTTCACAGAAGCTCCCAGAGTGGTAGACAAATTCAGTCAAAGGCATGAACAGGGAACCACTGCAATTGAAAGGAGTGAAAGAATGCCCTAGGAGAACAACAAGCCAATGCTGGACTAAGTCAATTTGTGTTCTTCCAGTATGATCAGTGGCATGAGAGTATGGATGTCAGGGGACCAGTTACATGTAAGTGAACACAGAGGCCAATGAGGTGTTAATGTTACCATATCTATGATCAATCTCCCTGTGGTAAATAGATCCTCATGTACACTGACAGCATACACTTCCTATGCTATCAGAGCAGGCCACTGGACTGGCACCTTTTTACAGGATTCTGAGGTTGTCACCGGGTCCCTGAAAAGAGTAGCTCAAGACAAGGAAAAGTGATCTTTTACTTAGAGGCCATGCCTCTACAAGCATCAGTCACTAAAATTAGCTCAAAACATTCAACTCCAGAAGTAATTTCCAAAACCCATCAAGGTTAAAGGTAGCAAAGTATGACCAAATCTACAAGGAAAAGTTATGTCAGGGCTTTGTGAACTATACAAATGCTAAAAGTACAAAAAAGAATGATATACCACAAATAGATATCTAGAAAGTGAACCTAACCGCTAGCATTACTACTACTACTTAATTCCTGAATGCATATCTCAGTCAGACCATTAACTATCACCAAAACTACCAGATGCAAGGGCTACTAGGTGTAACAGCACTGTCCACCTGAAATTTAAGCAAACATAAGTCTGATAAAAAAATTTGCAAGGTTCATGATCCCTATGTGCAGATGCAAAGCAGAAATACCAAGACAGATTCCATTAGAATGCAGATGGATATCCAGTGAGACAACCAATATAAACAATCCCTCTGTGGGGCACATTCTGTGGTCACAAAACTGCGTTTACCATAATCATACGACCCCACTTTGGAAGAATGTCAGGAAGACATCCGCTGTGAAACTCATCTTGGTCAGTACTGTCCCTCTCCACATCAGTCAGGGAATTCCCCAGGTGGCACACAGGTGTTTCAGAATTCTTGCAGACACCTAGTGGGTTTGTTGCAGTGTGGGATTCTGGAAAAGCCACATTGCTCTGGAATAAATATGTCCCACAGCTCTGCTTTTCTTTGGCTAGCTAAGCTGGAATGGCAACATCAGGGCTCCAGCTGTGCACGGCAAGTCCGCTCGGTGTTAGGAGAATTAACCCCTTCAACTCTGGAGGGATCACTGTGGTTCCTGAGCCTGCCCTGTTGGATGGCTTGCAGGTTGTCTACAATGAAGTGTGTCTGACTGCTCCACTTCCTAGAGCCATGGGTTGAAATTGGCACATCCTAATTGTGAGTAGGCATTCCTTCACAGTACCAAGTATGCTTTCCACCCTGCTGCTTTGAAGTTATGTACTCACCATAATGTTTGTTGTCCATAATCTTGCCTTCATTCTTGCTGGTTGGGTTCAGAACCAAGCATCGGTTCCAACTCGGCCTAATATTAAAGTTCGAGAGCTTCCACTGGTTTGAGGCCATACCCTGTCCCATCATGCTTAGGGAAGATACCCCAGATCTTGTTTGCAATAACACATTTGAATTTTATATACCAAAACCCCCAAAGGTAATAACTAAAGCATATGCCTCAAGCGGCAGAAGGGAAGCAGAGAACACACCTCTCAACCAATCACAGTTTCCTCTCAATCCTCCAGGAGCGAAGGTTGTGGGAAGGAGGGTGGGACTCAAGAATGAAGGCAAGATTATGGACAACAAACATGGAACGTTATGGTGAGTACATAACTTCTTAATGTTATGTTGTCCTATCTCACCTTCATTCTTGCTGGTTGGGACAGTGTCCCTAGCAACTTCTTTCTTGGGTGGCTCAAGGCAATAAACTCTTCAGAACACTGGAACCAAAGGAAGCCCTTTTCTGGAAGGCCACATCTACTTTGTAATAAGTGATAAAGGTATGGGGTTTGAACCATGTGGCTGCAGCACAGATAGAATCCATCAGTAATCTGTCCTGAAAGGTGGTCGAAGTTGAGACAGCTCTTGTTGAATGGCCTCTAACCTTTCCTGGCAGTTGTCTATGTTGGGAATTATATGCGTGGATAATAGTGTCAGTAAGATATTTTGACAACATAATTTTTGATATTGGAGCATCTTTTCTGTTATCCAAGAAGGAGACAAATAACTGGTCGCACTTTCTAATCTCCTTTGTTCTATGCAAATAGAAGTATAACTGTTGGTGTACATCCAATTGGTGTAGGGAATATTCTGCCTTGTTGCCATAATTTAGGAAGAAAACAGGCTGGTCAATGGATTGATTTAAACTGGCTTCAGAACAAACTTTGGGAAGAAACTAAGGCTTTGTTCTAACAGAGAGACTATCTTTGTGAAAAACTAAGTAGTGAGGGTGTATGGACAAAGCTTGCATTTCCAAAACCCATCTAGCTGAAGTAATGGCTACCAGAAAGGCTGTTTTCAAGGTTAGAAATTTTAGTTGGCAAGAGGAAGCTGGTTCATATGGTGGGAGAATTAGCATAGTCAGTACCAAATTAAGGTTCCAAGCAGGTGGTGGTTCACTTATTGGAGGCCTTATAAAAAAAAGTACCTCTCAGGAAGGCTTTGCACAATCTGTGAAACACTATTTTTGATCCCATGTCTCCAATGTGGTAGTTGGATATGGTGTCTAATTGCACTTGTATGGTAGCTGCTGCTGCACCTTCATTAAAAACTTCTGCTAAGAACTCTAAAATTGTACTTACAGGGACTGTGAAGGGATCTATGCGATTCTTGGAAGCCCAACAAGAAAATCTCTTTCATTTGGTAGCATAAAGCTTTCTAGTTGTTGACTTATGGGCTGAAACTAGAATATGTCTCACTGCAGGGTATATGTCTGGAAGCCTTGCTAAGATGGGAAGTGGAGCAACCAAGCTGTCAGTTTCAGGGTCTGCATAGAGGGATGCAGCATCCCTGCCTGATGAGTCAGATGATCTGGTACTGAGTCCAGAATCCATAGCTCTTCTTGGAGATGGGGCCACAGGAAAGGAAACCAGATCTGATGAAGCCTGTATAAAGTGATGAGTAACCTGCGACTCAACGCTTTGGCTTTCTCTAAAACTTTGGGGATTAAAGAGAACAGGGGAAAGGCATAAAGGAGTCCCGGGGCCAATCGTGAATGAGTGCATCCCTTGGTGACTCCCCCGGTGGGGGAATTAGGGCAAGGTAGCTGCTGCATTTTGTGTTTATGGACGTGGCAAACAGGTTGCAGCAAGGCTGGCCACACTTGTAAAAAATCTTGTTTGCAATCTCCTGTTTTAGGGACCACTCCTGAGGCATTAGAATTGCTCTGCTCAATTTGCCCGCCATCACGTTGAATTTCCCCGGAATATGACCTGCAATCAGAAAGCGTTGAGAGGAGACTGACTGCCTACTGCCCTACTCTCTGAGCCTCTTGATACAGGGGGTAGGATCTGCTTCCACCTTGTTTGTTTATATACCTCACCAGTGACATGTTGGCTGTGCTGCAATCATGCCTAGTGGAAGAGAGCTGTGGAATGCCTGCAACGCCAGAAGCACCACTCTCATCTCCAGGATACTGATGTGCAAGTGGTATTCGTGTTCCTGCCAAGTTCCTTGGACAGTCTTTCCCAGATAATGCCCCCCCCCACCCTGAGAAGCATCCGTGGTCACTGTGGCTACTGGCTGGGGGAGAATGAATGGCCTGCCTAGAGTTATCTGTGTGGAATGAAGCCACCAATTTAAGTCTTTCTTGCAGGAGTCTAATGTAGATCTTGTGGGACATGGGTAACTCCTGCATGGACCACTGATCGAAGAGGAGCCACTGAAGGACCCTCATATGAAAACGTGTCAGAGGTACTAATATTATAGCAGCTGCCATAGTGCCCAAACCCTTTAGAACCAACCTTGGCCTGTACTGTCTTTTCTGAGAGTAAGATGGACACTTGACACCGTAGTGTTTGTACCCTGTGTGGCAATTTTGCTACCATGTCTACTGTGTTTAAATCTGTTCCTATAAACGTAATATGCTGTGATAGCAACAAGGCAGATTTTTTTGAAATTTATGGTAATGCCCATTTCCAAGCAAAGGTGAACAGTGGTGTCTCTTGCCTTGGTTAGTAGATGCTCGGTGGTGGAGGTCAGGAGCCAGTAGTCTAAGTATGGAAACACCTGGAATCCTAGACACCTCAAGTGAGCCGTGACTACTGCCATGCATTTGATAAAAGCTCTGGGGGCTGCAGTGAGTCCAAAGGGCAGAGCTTGGAATTGGTAACGACTGGCTACCAACCGGAAATGCAGATGTCTCCTGGATCACTTGTCCATTTTATATGGTAGTATGCATCCTGGAGATTGATTTAGCACATCCAATTGTCTTTCCCCAGAAAGAGGAATATAGACTGCAGTGTCACCATCTGGAACTTTGATTTTTTTTTATGGACTTGTTCAGCCTGCTGAGATCCAAGATGGGTCTCTAGTCCCGTTTTTTTTTTTTTTTTTGGAAATTAAAAGAACCTTGAATATGGTCCGGATCCAGTCTGGTCTGCGGGGACTTCCTGGATGACTCTCTCTCTTAGCAACATTTGCATCTCCAGGGTTGCTTGATCCCTTTGACCAGGTGGAATATCTGGGATTCATCCTGTGTTTGGTGGTGGAATGGAGAAGGGTATGCTGTATCCCCTGGATATTATTAACTGTACCCATTTGTCTCGAGTGATATTTAGCCAGGCCTTTGGGTACAGTAAAAGTCTGCCCACAACTGCCTCCAGAGGTGGACAGGCGGGCCTCCTTTCAGGAGCGCTGGAAGGGTCTGCCAGAGAACGTATCTGTCACCCTGGTTTTGCAGATCCTCTCTGCCATGAGGTCGGCATCTTCCATTGTTATTTTCCCCTCTGCCTCTGGGGGAAGATTCACCATGTGCACCTGGCGAAGCTCTTTGAGTTTGTGGGAAACCACATTTTTCCACCCTTCTGGCCGGTGGGATAAGGCCTAGTAGGGAAGAAAAAACGTACTCCCACAGCAGACAAAGTTTTGCCTTCTTGTTCACACCTGGTCAGAGTCTCTAACCTTTTGTCCAAACAAGGATGAGCCATCAAAAGGGGCGTTTGTGAAGGCAGACTTGAAGGGCTCAGCGAACTCACAAAGACGCATCAAGGAATGCCGCCTCAGAGCAATTCCTGTACCAGCTGCCCTACTCACACCATCGGCTGCATAAGAAATGAGCTGCATAGAGGAGTTGACTACTGAATTTAAGGTAGCAAGCTGGGTGGTTTCCTTGTCTAGAACCCCTCCAGTTGTGGAACCTTGGAGGATATCTTCTAGCTCCTTTAGGAGATCCCTCTGAAGTCTGGTAAAATGGGCGATCTGAGTGTAAAAGCCGCTGATGGAAAAGTCCGCTTCCCATACCTGTTCATTGTTTGAGACTCCTTATTCGGCAGATGGACAGATGAAGTCTTGGCTAACTCCTTTTCAGTGGCCGCTGCCACCACCATAGCATCTTACTGGGGCACCTTTGCTTAAAAGGTCTTTGCCAGACGGAGCAGTTATAAATTTGTTGGGCCTCCTCAAAACAGGTTCCATGGATTCTGGAGAGCCCTACGCCTTTTGATTAATAACGTTGAGAAGCTGGTCGAAAGGCGTAGACACCCAAGAGGTGGAGAGTCAACAACGAAATGTCTCCAGGTATACGGACTCATCTTCAGAAGGGGTGAGGGTCTTTCAGCTACCTCTCTGCTTCAGGATCTCTAGGATGTCTGAAAAGGAGATATCCTCAGAAGGTGAACATGGGGACCCTACAGAATCATCCAAGTCCATATCTGAAGTGACTGACTCCTCAGGGAAGTCTAGATGTTTCCTCTTACATGTTTTCTTCTGAGGGACCTCCCCAGAGGGATCCTCTGGGGAGGTTTCAGAAGGGTGAGACTCACCCAATGGGGCACTGGTTCTCTACTCCTGGGGGGTGGGGATGGTAGAGAGGCAGACACCGGCCCTTTTGGGAGAAGAGTCCTAGGATCCATTAGTGGGGCAGTCAAGGGCGACAGCACACTCATCACCTGGAAAGCACGACGACCCAGGCCTGAGGAAGCCTCCGGCTCCAAAGAGCCAGGAAACTCCACTCATACCAAGGAGGTGGGCTCTGAGGCAGATGTAGGTGCCGAGCTCACCCACGCCGATGCCCAGAGAGGTAGATTTGGATCAGACAGGGATCCAATCCAATTCTCCTCCCCAGACCTGATGGGGGAGTTTTGGCTCCCAGACCCTTTGACCGAAGATGCCACCAAAGAGGCCAGAGCAGAGGTCGGGACCGAAAACCCTGGGGTGACTCTTGGATCTGGTGGTTCCACCACAAACACATCCAAGCACTCCTCCTCCGAAACCACGCGGGTCAGAGGAGGAACAGAAGATGGGGCAGAAGTCAGTTCCAATTCCTTTTGGGCTGGACTCGAAAGGATCTTGGCTAGAGCCAGAGTCCGAAGCAGCCTCTTGACCACCCACTCCATGTCATCATCTGATAAGACTCCTGGATGAACGAGAGGGTGGGGTGGAGGATTTTATACTGTCAACCACAGATTGCAAGATAGGTGACTGGGGGACTGAGGAGACCGGCTCCAAGGTTGGAGACTGGCTCCGTAAGTGACTCAATCAGTTCTGATAAGACTGGTGGATCCAAAGGAGCAGTCTTTTTGGGCCCAAAAGCCTTACGGTCCAAAGGTGAATCCTTCAATTGCATCTTAGCCGGCTCAAAAGCAGGAGCCGAAGAAGCCCTTTTGGTAGACTTCTCCAATTTTGATGAGGTCTGGTTCTCTTCTAGAGCTTCAGCAAAAGGAAGCAATCCCTTAATCATCAATTTGCTTCTACATTCCTGCAGCACCCTGGAACTGAAACCATGACAGATGGAACAAGAGTCTTGGAGGTATAGTGCACCCAAACAGCAGACGCAACTAGTGTGCCTGTCGGTTAAGGATATTTTTTGACCACAGGAGTCACACTTTTTGAAGCCTGACTGCTTCACTTCTTTGTCTTCCTTGGACATAGTAACAAAAAACAGCAACAACAAGAATGCTGCCTAGGAGCTAGGTAAAAGAAAGATAACAATGCTAGCAAAAACAACTATCAGCTATGAAATACCACACTAAACCAAAGGTAATTATACAAACATTACTCTACATTTTTTTTTAAACACTCAAGCAGGGGAGAGAAAAGGGCTAGAGGAGAGGTCCCCAACTAAAAATGATGATCCCTTCTAGCCAGAGGAGATGTCTCCAAGTTAAACAACGAAACCTCTTTGGAAAAGGGTTGCCCTCTAATTTAAATGGACAGAAGAGAAAGAAGAAAGACAAACCCTATAAAACTTAAATGGGTTTGTTAAAATTTGAAAGTTATAAAGATGGGACAGGGAGTTGTAGGCCTAGTGAAAAACAACGGCCAGTCACAAGAAACACAACAAGCAAGAAAAACTTAGGAATTCACCACAATGAAATTTAAAAACACTGTCAAATAGAAAACACACAACAATATATACGCAAAATATACTGAAATAAATAACATCCAAAAAAGTATTTCACTTAGCCTGAGCCTAGTGAGAAGCACCCGATCCAGTTTAGCGGCAAACGAGATCTGGGTTATCTTCCCTAAGCATGATGGGATAGGGTACAGCCTCGAGCCACTGGAAGCTCTCAAGGTTTAGTATTAGGCAGAGTCAGAACTGATGCTTGGTTCCAAATTCAACTAAAAAGAATGAAGGCAAGATAGGACAACATAACATCAAGTGATTAGCCTTTTGTCTTCCAATTTATAAAAAATGTCAGAGACTACTGGCAATATCCAAGTGGGGAGGCAGTGGATTAATCCCTCCATTCACTATCTCCACTCAATCTGCCTGACGGCTCCTGTACCCTATCCAACAGTACCGTTCAATAAGTGGTAAGGGCAAGGCTTCCCTGGGATAGGTGGCAGTCTTGTAACCCATTTATTCATGCTTATGGTACCCAATCGGCCCATCTGCCTATTGAGAGTCAGGAAAGCAGGCAGCAGGCCCAGCTTCCAATCCTTGCACAGCACACCTTCAGTGGCCAGTGGGACATGCATGCTACATGACATGACATCCCAAGGAACCCAGTGCACCATAGATGCTGCATGTTGCTCAGCAGGGTCATTCCCACAAATGCAACACCTAATGTTCCCACCGTCACTCAAGCTGTGAGTCAGTCACTTCCCATTCCTCGAATGGGTGAACCAGGATCGACTGCACACACCCATCCTCTCAGCTCAACCCTTCCACCCCCTATTCTATTAATCAAACACAGGTCCATTTGGGTTGTAGTCAAGGCTGCTTCCCTCTGCACCATGAGGCTGGGCAGGGCACCAGAGGATTTTTAATATCTTTGGTGGCTAAGGTACCTCAGAGGTTCTGTCCTCAGCAATCCTAGATAACTATACAAGCTGTGGTGACATCTGTTTATAGACATCAAACAAGCTAAGATGGCCAAAGATAAGCAAATGGACAGAGATGTAAGGCGGTTCATTTTTTTTAAAAATTAAATTCTCTGATTACCCACATAATCCAATTCAATGACTACTATAGAACTTAACAGGCAAACAAAAACTAATCCTGGAATGGACATCCCATACACTGCAGGACAAACACAAGCATACTCACATTTATGGGGAATTTGGAAGACTGCCAACTAATCTCTTCTGGATGACGGAGGAAAAGGGGAGGAAAATCAAATCACCTGCTGAAAACTCACATGAACCCTGGGAAGATATGCAGTCCCCAGATGCATAGAAGACACTAGAGCCATGAAACAAAATGAGGAACCAAGTAATTTCATAGTGCATCACCAAGTGCTGCATCACTGTACTGCTCAGTGTAAGAGCTGGGTATAAGTTGTTATTCTTATGAAACAGGGAAGAGAAGAGACTCAGTCTTGGACAGAACTACCAAAAAAAAGGAGTGATTAAATGTCTGAAGGCTAAATAACAAGAAAAATACTGAACAAGTTTTTCAAATTCATATTTAAACAGTAAAGGCTTGGCTAGACTGCAGGGAATTGGAAATAGAGGAAGGAATTGGATCAAGGAAGGTTAGATCAGAAGCTCATGACAGGACAACATACAAAAGGTTTGCATATGTACTGGGCAAACCATTAAACATCTCTCAGCGTAGAAACGTGATCAATGCCAGAAAGCAAGAGAACAACAGTAAGAAAGTTGTTCACTGTAAGATGGGGTCAATCAGCCAAAAGTCAGTCAGTTTCACCTCTACCCCAGAAAGCATAACTGGAAAAAGTACAGTTGTGTACACTTACCATAAATGTAGATGTTAGAGTGTATTCACTGTTGCAGTCATTACATCTGGGTTTCTGTGATAAGTCCTTGTGCAGAATCTTTTTAGTTGGTAGTTGTGAGAGGAGGCAAACAGATCTATGTCCGGCATCCCCATTTCCTTCTTATCATGCTGAAGACTTGTGGATCCAGCTGCCACTCGTGGGGATCCATGAGGTTTCTGCTTAGTTCGTCTGCCAGAGTATTTTTCCTTCCTGGCAGGAATTGTGCTTGCAGATGTACTTGGTAATTTAATGCTGTGTCCCACAAAGTCATGGCTAGTCTGCAAAGGGGGTAAGAATGTGTGGCCCCTGCTTGTTTATATGCCACATGACTGTGGGGGTGTCTTGTCTTTATCAGTAGTTGTCCCAGATGAAGTAGGTCCTTGAAGGCTGTCAGGGCATTCTGAACAGCTAGCATCTCTTTTTGCTTGATATGTAGATGCATTTGGGTTGAGGACCATGTGCCCTGAATGCATCTTCCTGCCAGGTGTGCCCCCCAGGCATAATTTGATGCATCCGTTGTTGGTGTCTGTCTGGCTGGAGGTAATGTGAATGGCTGTCTCTTATTTTGGTGACAAACCTTTGCCCACCATCGAAACTCCTGTTGTAGGCAGGGAATGAGAGTAATCATTGTTTCTAGGCTGTGGCAATGTTGAGGCCAAACATTTTTTAGGCACCATTGAAGTTTCCTCATATGCAGTCTTGCATATGGAATTAGTAGGATGCAGGATGCCATGAAGCCCACAGCCAGCAGAATTTTTCTTGCAGATAACTGGGCCTTTGTTGCCAACATTTTGAAACAGGTAGTCAGTTGCCTTTGTTTGTCTGGCGTGAGATAAGCCATCTGGGCAGTTGTATATAAGCTTGCACCCAGGAATATTATCTCTTGAGAGGGTACTAGTTTTGATTTCTTTTCGTTGACTGTGTACCCTAGGCATGTTAGAAGTCTTTTCACAAATGCCAGAAGCTGTAGAAGAATGTCCTTGTTCTCTGCTTGAATTAGACAGTCGTCCAAGTAAGAATATATTTGTATTCCTCTTTGTCTGCAGAATGCAATTACTGGTGCCAGGCACTTTGTAAAGACCCTGGGTGCAGTAGATAAGCCAAACGGCAGTGCAGAGAATTGGTAATGCATTGACCCAGCCTTGAATCTGAGGTATCTTCTGCATAATTGTCTGATTGGGACATGCAGGTATGCCTCTTTTAGGTCTAGAGTCACCAGCCAAGCGTTCTTGCCCAGCATGGGCAGAAGCTGCAAAGTCATCATCTTGAATTTTGGTATATCCAGGAATGTGTTCAGAATAGATAGGTGCAGTATTGGTCTCCAGGTCTTGTCCTTTCTGGGTACTAAGAACAGTCGAGTAAAATCCTTGTCCCTGCTCTTGCTCTGGTACTTGTTGAATGGCCCCCATGTCCATGAGGGATGAGACTTGTTTTTGTGCCTCTGCCCATTGATTTTTTGGCAGATCTGGCCAGCCGTTTGCCTTTGGCAGGGTATGGAAATGGAACTTGTACCCTTGTGACACGATATTTAGAACCCACTTGTCCTGGGTTATAATGTGCCAATTTTGAGAAAAAAGTGCTAATTTTCCCCCTAAGGGTGCTGCCAGGAGACAAGTGCTTGGTGCAGGCAGGGGGAAGTCATTGGGACCGTTTCCTGTATGGTTGTGATTTGTCTTCTCCAACTTTGGAGGTAGAAGCACCCCATGGCTTTAACCTGTAGGAACCTTGCGCCTGGGATCTGCCTCTAGGGCGTCTGGATCTGCCCCTTTGAGGTCTGTCTGACACAGGAAAGGACCAATTCTTTGTAGGCCAGTGTCTACTACACCTAGGTGGCTGTACTTGTAAAAAAATCTTTGACAGTTTGCATAGATTTAGCTTTGTCCTCCATTTTCTTTAACACCCCCTCTGCCTTAACACCAAACAAAGTATCATGCTGTAAAGGTGCATCTAATAATTTAACTTTGACATGATCAGGCAGATTTTGTTCCTTTAATCAAGCATGCCTCCTAATTACAGAACCCGTAACTGCGGCCCTGCAGGAGGCCTCCAAAGAATTAAAACCACATTGCAAAGTATGCTTTCCAACTTGTTCAGCTGCATGCAATAAATCCTGCATTTCCTTGTTTTCTGCATATTCAGAGTTTAATAACATTTTCTGTTTAAGCAATGCCATGACATGTTGCTGATATTTGAGCATATGAAACTGACAGTTTAAGGCCCTTACAGCCAAGGTAGCAGATGTGTAAACCTTTTTTTCCCCATCTATCCAGTGCCCTAGAATCTCTGTAAGAGGGGTTAGGGTTTTTTGCAGCGGAAGCCTTAACTCCTTTGGGACCCTGTGAAATAGTTTCTGGGTCTGCAGCAGGGTTTTTAAAAAGGAATTTATGAGAGTCAGGAACCCTGCAATATCTGTCAAGCTTAACAGGAGCTGGAGGTAAGGAGTCAGGGGTAAGACTAGACTCCGAAAACACATCATCTACACTATCTAACACAGGTGGAATAGCTAGTGGCCTGTGTTGAGGTAGTAAAAGGAAATCCCTGAGCCTCTTTTTAGATTCTGAAAAATCTTGGCTCTCCCAGTGGAAATGCTTCCTCATGGTATGAAAGGCTTCCCCCAAAATAGTCCTCTGGAGGAGAAGCTGAAGGTATAGATTCTTCAGCATTAGAATCCTCATAGGGGGGAAGAGAATATTTCTGATCAGAAGAGGAATCCGAAGAAATAGAAACCTTGAAGATTCATAGTCAGTCTCTTGCCTAGGCCTCTTATCAGGAGGGGCATGGAAACCCCTGATCAAGGTAATTAAGCCTTCGGCCATTATGAGCAACTGTTTTTTGGGCATAGAGGCCTGTCCACGTGGCTCTTGAGTTTGTTTCTTTGCTTTAGAAGGTGCTGTAGCCTTTGAAGCTGAGGTAGGCTTAATGTAAACATGTTTAGGTCTGAATACACCCTCAGAAGCCGATGCCTGATCAGCGGCTCTGGACCCATCTGAAGGAATAGTATCCAAGGCTCCAATACCGTGAGTTTCCAGCGGCATGGCCGACTCCACGTGGGAGTCGGTAGCTGGCTGCGACTCTAAAGTAGCGGGCATCAGGGGCTGCGAAAGCTCCTCACTGAGAGCTGGCAACTGGCTTAGGAGAAGCTTTGTCATCGGTTTTGGGCCTCGGTTGTCTATCTCTCTCCTTTTCTTTGTGTTTTTTGTGAACTCCGGTAGTTGGATGGCTATCCGACGACATTTCTGGATAATTAAACTGGTGTCCAAAATAGTTTAAAGCAAAATCATACCGACGCTTAATAGTGCGTTGGTTAAATCTAGCACAAAACCGACAACCAGCAACGTTGTGATCAGAGCCTAGGCAAGGAATACAGTAAGAATGAAAGTCCTTATGAGGTATTTGCTTTCCACAAGAAATACAATTATTAACTTTTTCTGACATCGGTCTGGAGCAAGAAAAAAGTTTCCCCAATGGGGTACTTAGCTTTATTGAAGACTTCGGATCTGAAACTCGAACAAGAAAATTTCAGGAGTCGGCCGACCGGCACTTGCGAACTGCTTCTGGTTCAGACACCGCACGGCAAGAAAGACTAAAGAAAATGGTGTCGGACGCATCTTTTATACCCCTGACGACCTGACGTTAGGGAAGGGGTGAATGCAGCCGATGCAGGACCCAGGACTTTGGAATTCAGGCCGACTGAGGGCAACCTGCCAGCAGGATTACCCAAATGTAATGACTGCAACAGTGAAACACGAAGAACATCTTCAACAGGACGCATCACAATAGCTCCTGAATAGTAATAATGGGTGTAAGAGCAGTACTCCACACAGCAGATGCTTTGGCAAACCAATTTGATCCTGCACTAAATGTACATGCGACTGGCAAGGCAGATAAACATAAGCCACAGTATGGTCACTGGATCCAGTGTACCTGGATTTCAGTAATGAATTTACCACCATGTCTAAAGGATGCTGGTCAGGAAACCAAAGAGCATGAGGGAATCAGAATGGCAAAGTGAATAGCAAAGCAGCTGCTGCAAAAAAACAGAGGGTGGCAGTGTGCGTGTGTGTGTGGGGGGGGGGGCAGAGCCTTGTTAGACTCTGGCAGAGTTCAACTGAAGGGTGTCCCCATTTTTCATATTTATGTTAAACATGCGACTGCAGGTTGAAAAGCAGAAGTAACCTGCTCTGTGATGACAGCAACATTGAAGTGGAGGTCATGAACTTAACACAGAATCCTAAACGATCCTAATGCATTTTCTGCAAAGTAGACAGATGGGCAGAATCTGAGATTTAATGCAGAAAATGAACATATGGAAGTCATCACACCTTAAAAAGGAACATGGGCCTGAACGTTAGGTAGCTGTGGTGAAAACCAAAAGGATACTGAAGTTGTTGCGAGTAAGGTTGGGACTCCAGAAAGACCAGTAGCATTTTCCTACTATATCAGAAACTGCCATGTTTGCATTTTCAATTCAATACGTTTTACAGTTCTGAAAATGGTAAACAGAGAAAGAAATCAGGTTGCTTGCATAAAACAGAGAGCTACTAAAACAGTAAATGAGTGCAAATAAAAAGCTTTAAGGGCATAATGATGGGATTCAGTGAAATAAGGGACAAGATTGGCTTGGTGGAACTAAGGAATGGGCGGAAACAGCATTTCAAATGAGTAATAAGGCCCTGAAATCCAATGTCAGATGAAGTGACAGAATGTATGTCAATGGAAGCTTTAAGTACGGCTGGTATAGATGAAAGAAAAAATGATGACAACAGGACCTGGGCGGGCAGCTTCACATGGGCTACATGCAACATTCTAGCAAACTCAGTCAACCAATCTACCACTAGGTCAAAGCATATAAAATAAACCAATATTACAACCTACAGTTATATGTAATACTTAGAATGGCAAGAAATTGGTATGAAAAAGTCATTTTACAATAATTTGAAACAGGGGTCACGGATACTATAATTCAAGTAATGTGCTGACAGCTACAAGCTTTGCATTCAGATTTAGATCATTAACTATAAATACACAAACACTAGCTCTTGACAGTGCATATAACAACATGGCCTACACATTTTCAGCTGAAAAAGTATGTCTTGTCTGTGGTCTACATAAATTTTGTGGTCTGACTTCACTGCAATACAACCAAGATTTGAAACATAGATCTTTGACACAAGCAGAAGTGAAGATGACATGTAATCAATGATGTTTGATTTACATAAAGGGCTGGTAAAGACGAAGTATTTTGGCCCACTTACCTCTGAGGGGAAATCCCCCTAATGCACAAAAAGTTAAGTACTTATGTCTGCATATTTTTAATAACATGAAAAGGCTGAGTCAGCTTTGCAGTATACAGATTTTTACCCTGACAATACCTTAGATGACATGGGGTTTGATTATCAGCCCAGTCCCTGAAGAAGCAGGTCATAGAGAGGAGTGAGTGGCTGCTGCTGGCTTACCTATTTCAGTTGGAGGGTGACAGTGGGGTCCGACTACAACAGCACTACCTGGGGAAGATACAAGATTTCAGCATTTGTATTAGGGACTACGGTTGAGTAAAATTCAGCCAAGCAACACTTATGCTTCCAAGCTAAAACAGCAGAATCATGCAGTCACACTGGGTCTGGCACAGCAGGCCCTGAATAATGCTTTCTGGCTAATGGGAGGAGAAATTATGAGGAAACAAAGAAAATCTCCTAAACCCTGACAAATGATAGACATAATTCCCAGTGCTTCTCTCTTTCCCCAAGTGTCCTGTGACATCCAGTGCTGGGAAGCTACAAAAGGGCCAATACAGATAGTGACTTGGTGGTTGTGGGATGGGGTACAAAGACCAAACTAATTACCAAAAAAATAAGAAAAGTCTGAGAAAATGGAAACTAAACATTACTGGATGCAGACTGGGTAACTATGGGACTCTATAAAGTGTCTCTAGTCATCCATATTATAAGTGGTCACTAGCGTTGAGAAACAAACAATCAAGTCAAGGGTTTGTAAAATGATCAAGGTGTTTACCTTACAAACACAAGGTATAGGGTTTGATTCTCACCTTTGAAAGGGAAATTGCCTAGACTTAAAATGGCCCATAAGGGCAGCTAGCCTAGTACTTACCCATGAACCTTACTATGGACTGCCTGACTGAAAAAAATGAACTTTGAAAAACCAAGTATTTTTATGAGGCTGGGATGATAAGACTTTATGAGTTGTTAAAAAAAATAATGGCCACTGTTTATTACACTAACAGTATTACCAGTAGTCAAACATGTTCCTACTTAATTACCTATTAGGAAAATGAGCAACATTAAAACTAGCCCAGGGGGGTGGTTAACTTCAAAAACATTTTACTTTTCAAATAACTGAAGTTTCAAAAACTTCACAGGTGGACTCTAACTTAAAATGCTTGTGCCTCTGGTCATTAAAGCATTAAACTACTCTATAAGCAGCCATGCTGAAAGTGTACAATGGCTTTGTTCATAAGTTAAAGGAGGAAAAGCAGAAGCTGTGCTGTGACGAAGTAAGTGAAATAAGAGACACCATTAATACAGCAGGCCTCCACATTTAACAAGGGCACTCAACCTACACACATTACTGTCAAGGGCAACTCAAAACAGGATCATGGAACTGGTACTTACGTTAAGATGACTGGCTCACTCCCATTTTGTGCAGTCTCCTTTTCAGATTCTTTTTTGTGTACCTCCACCACAAGTACAGTATATCTTTCTCAGCCCATATGTGAAGAGAAAGACCATGAAGCAATAACATTTTATTATGACAGAAGTGAAGGAGTTACTTAGTAAACATGCTATTCAAAAAGGCAGGGCAGGCAAGTGGATATATCTACTGTGTCAAGGTCTCATTAGAAGATAATTCAGATTTACACACCTTTAACACACTGTCGAAATTTCAGACAATGCTGAGTATGGCAAAACTTAAAAGTCACATTTATAATACCAAAAATAAGAAAAAGAAACCTAAAGCATCTTTAAATCTTCAAGGCAGTCTTTCACTGCTTTACCTTTTTATAAATGCATATACCAAACTTAAATTACCAGACTTAATTATATTAATACAGGATTGTGTAATAAAGGAAGCACCATTTCAAATTACATATAATTTATTTGAATACATCTGATGTGCTGTGGCTTCTCTTTACTTTCAGAGGCACTGCATGTCCAGGAACCTGATAGTCTGTCCCATTTCTGAGTGTTACTACAAATCTGACAAGCTCAAGAAGCCAAATCTCCAGAAATGCAGGAAATCTGTGTGTGAAGGGAGGGAATGATGAGAGAAGATACGTCACACATTCAAACCCCATGCCAACACATTTCTAAACAGTTTCATTTACACTGCACTGTTTTACTACTATTATATTTATGTTTTTTTCTTCCTCTTCTTCATGTGCTAATTTTATTTTACTTTTCCAAAGTCAGATGAAAATATTTCACAAGCAATCTTATTGATCCCTTCTGCATGATTGCACAGCTAGGAGGACAAAGGAATCTGTCCAAGGTGAAGAAGTAGACCAGCAGCTATGGTGGGGGAGGGGAAAAGAGATCTCCCTTCAGTTCACAGTTCTGTGCTTTAATCCAGGGATCAAAAGGACACTCCTTGCAGCTTTGCATCATTTTCCCTTCATGTTCAATAATTCTGTCAGATACCTGCATAACCCATTATTTAAATTCTCCACAGAATGGCTGCTTAGATAAAGATGAATTAAAATTGACAAAGTGCTTCAGTGTCAATAATAAAACTATTGCTACTAATCCGGAATGTTAAACTGAAATGCAAGTTGGTACATTCCTGGACAACAGCATGACAGGAACACTAAGGTGTCTTTAAACTGATCTGTTAGTAAAAATGGGATGTTTTTCTTTAAAATGACAATTGGTGGAAAAAGCCACAAGGCAAATAAATGTTGGCATTACTTTATAAATATGAAGAATTCCACAATAACCAAAACACATTAAAAAAATGCAAACCTTAATTGAGGGAGTTAAAAGTAAATAATCACAATATATTCTGGGGAGCCAAAGAGCTGTGTCCTACACAAAGACAGTGTTCCAATGAGCCAGCACAATGAGCATGATCAGTATCAGCATAACAATGAGGAACACACTCACTATAATAACAGACATGCTCAGTATCAGCATAGAAATGACAATGGAAGCACTGATACAGAGTGCAACAGTACCCTGGGCTGCTGGTATTGAAAGGGCCCTCAAAGCCTTTGGCTAAACTGGTTAAAGTCATCAAAGCAAACAGTCACAACATAAAACAAGACGAATGGCATACTTCACAGACCTTGTTGAAATCTTTGCAGTTTCAATCAGTGCTCAGACATTACTAAAAAAAAAGCAGCCATGTTAGTTGTACTAACGTCAGGAAGAGTTCTCTGAACATGCCCAGTGAGTGTAATTCAGTACGATATCAATCCGCAGGTACACGAGGCAACATGAATTCCACCTGTATGCTGGACACTTAAGCACAGTTGCTTCATCAAGGCAGAGTCGAATGGGTTTAGGTCACCCCCCACCCCATCACAGGATCTCTGCCAATGCTCCAGGTGCTCTGTATCATTATGGATACCTGTGTCCATTGCAAGTATACCAGTACATTAAATATTTCTCTTATGACTGTTCTTAAGTCCAGTGTCATAGGATGATACAACATCTACAGAAGCGCTGTCTGCTGCCCCCAACAGACGGAGGTGGTGTCACCGGAGCAAAGTAAGCATGGACTTTAATATTCGGTAAGTGAGTCTGGGGGAAAAAAAGGGTAAATATTAGTGGATGATAATAAAACATATTACTAAAAGCAAAATTGCAGCTACTCTTCCATAAAGAAAAAAAACTACCTGCACTTCTGCCAACAGAGGATGCTCACTGAAAAGAATACAAGATGTGATCGCCTTTGTTACTGAACTAAAACTGCACTCTCAACTACCACTGAAAGCATTATTCTACTATTGAAAAAATATTTTCTGATCACATTTGAATGTCTCTCCAGTGCAAAACTATGTACTCTTTATATGGACTAATTTAAAAAAAAAAAATACAGTCACAAGAACATTAACATTTTGTGTCAATGGCATGATGTCTCTCATTAGGAAGAAACGTGTACTACCGCTATTAAGTGACCACCTTCTGGGATTCAGCAACACTGACTTTTCTAAGCCAGGTAAAATGGTTCACATGAATAAAGCAACATTAAAAGTTACAGAGCAATCCAAGACCCAAACCTAATGAACTTGCTGCAGATCCGTACGTCAAACAGGACTAGGGCTACCTGTTCTAGGGACCTAAATATGGCCTATGACTTAAATAGGACATGCTAGAGGGACAGACTTATCTCCCAGTGACTGCCATGTCTTTGGAACAGGCTACCAATTCATGTGAAACAGATCACCTATATGACACTGTTCAACAGGAACCTGGATGAGTAGATGGGGCACTGTAAATTCTTACCAGGGATAGAGCCGACAACCCTCCTAGACAGGGCAGTCATCACTAAATGCAATCTTGGGCACTGACTAGCAATTCTTTGGTATTACATTGGGCTGAAATGGCTAGGCTTAAAATGACCTCTGTCTCTATAGCCTAGTAATCTCCTATGATCTATGATTCATTATGCTATTTTTTTTTTGTCTTTCGGCTTTTCCCGGTTAGGGGTCGCCACAGCAGAACTCCGGCCCGCTAATGATTAGCAGTAGATTTTTACGTGCTGGCTTGCTGGGCCTAATGCACAACCTTCAACGAAGGAACGGCCATTCACGCATGTCGCCACACAGAAGACGCTCTGAGAATTGAACGGGCAACGTCTAACTGTGAGGCGACAATGCTACCGCAGCACCACCACCGCAGTTCCATTCATTAGGCTATAAGATCTCTAAAATAATCATCCTAAGTAAAGAGACTTAGCAGTTTTATGGTATGCATAATACAGAGAATATGGGAATACTGTCCACAAAAAACATGAGAACAAACAAAAGAACTGAAGAATATATAGGAAAGTTATCAATGTACAAGTATATCAAATGTCTGCCTACATCTGACTCTACTGTTGATGCAAACATTTTGGTATTACATACATGTCACATACTTGCTTTTCGTCTGTATGATCAGGTAGGCCTATAAAAAGCTCCACTTGGATTAGTGTGATTCCCCCAAGCAACAAATCTAAACAAAGAAACTATGCAATGAAAAACATCAAGAGAACAAAGAGGTAGCAGAAATACCAAGGACACCAAGGACCACAATCAAATATCCTTCTTCACTAAAACAGTGGTGGAAATAAGTAGCTCACTGCTATGGTAAAAGGTTAAGCTGTGACCACTATATAGATACAAGCAGAAGCAACTGTAAGATGCTCAACAGCCATGCATATCCACAGACTGAAACAAATAGTTCTCTGCTCCCCAGCCTGTCACTTAGCAATTCATTTCTCTCTGATTCAGTGCTAAAATTCTGGGTTGTCTGTCTTGGATCAGATATCTTCAATATTATGTGAAGCTATAACAATGACTCTGGGTCGCTTCCAGCTATAACAGAAGACAAAGTCCTAAAAGCACTATCAAAAGCCAAATGTACAGCATCAGTGGGTCCTGACAATATCCCTGATGCATCTTAAATAGCATGAAGCATAATTTGGCCACACCCCCAAAAACACTGTACAGCCTCAGCCCTCATACAAGTTTTGTACTAAGTAAATGAAGAACAGCTACAGCCATTTCCCTGCATAAGGCAGGAATGTCCACAGACTCAGGCAATTACATACTGAAGCCTGACCAGCCTGATATGCAAAGCCATGAAAAGGACTTATGGAACTAATCAATAAGGACATTGAAAACCTCCAAACACTGGACCTGCCCCAGTTTCGATTCATCAAGGGTAGGCCATGCTTATTCAACTTGGTGATTATTTTTGAAAAGGACACCAAAGCAATGGATGAAGGCAAAACAGCAGAGATCACAAACATCAATCTGGCCAAAGCTTTTGGTACAATCACCCACATAGGCATAGTAGAGAAGCTAGATGTACTGGGAATAAATCCCTATGTTACCTGACACTGGAAATCAAAACAAGGAAGTTACCTCCACAAAGAGGCCAGTCACCAGTGGATCTCTCCCTTTTGACATCTTCTCTGAAGTAAAAGCCAATAGCAAACGGGTCTGGCTGACTAAGTTTGCAGATGACTGCAAGCTAAAAGCAGCCACTGAATCCCCAAATGGCTTGGCCATCCTGTAGAAAGGTTTGTCCCAAATAAATAACTGGTGCCAAAATCATGGACTGAATCTAAATGCCAAAAATGCATCATTATATCCTTTGAGAAGTCATCTACCCCAGGAAACTACCACACTGACAATAAGCCCTTAAAAGTTGACCCAGTTGTTTACGATTTGGGAACTTATATGGACAGTGTCCTAACTTTCAACTAACAAGTGTCCACAGTCCATAAGAAAGCCCTTCCATACTGTGAAGGTTATAAACAAAGATTGTGGCTATGGATGTCATTGCCCCCTTTACTCCCCTTCATTAGACCAGTCATCGAGTATAATGCCTCCTTTAGAAAGCATCAGTCCAGACACATGCAACTACTAGAAATCCCGCAGAGATACTTTACTAAAAGCATACAAGGCCTAAACAATATGTCCTAAATGGACCAACTGAAAGCCTTTTCACTATACTCAGTATCCTACAGAGTACTAAAAGGTGACCTGTGTCTGTTGGATTTACTGTACATCAGGAAGTCAAATGGCATCAGAAATACTCAGTCTGGGGATCTAAACCTCTTCTGTGAAATCAACAGAATGGTTTGGAGGGACAGGTACATCTAAGAAGCAAAGGATACTGCTGCTCTGGAACAGACTCCCCATGAAAGTAAAACACAGCTCATCCTTGCTCATATTCAAGCACAACTTGGATCTATGTATGGAAAACAAGAAATTTACCCCAAGTTTGTCCCCTGTATAACTAATGGACAAAAGTTGCTCCTAAATGCTTTATTCCATGCATAGGTCCCCTCAAATTATCTATTATCTATAGTATGATCCCAGTCATTCTCATTAGAGTTAGTATACAATCACAGATCATGGGATGGGTTAAGGTCAATCTAACACCAAACGGGATATGTTAATTTGAGCACCAAAAGGGAAGTTGGCTAGGCTTAAAATGGCCCACAAAGGCAACTAGCCTAGTACTTAGAAAACTTCATTAGAAAATCAAGACACAAAAGCTGGTTCAGAGACTCAGAACACTATAGTGATGTGACTACATTTTTTTGTGCGTCTTCTGTGATTTTTTGATGAAGTCCTGATACATTGACTGAATGTAAATGTTCCAGTATTAAAGTGAAGTACAGCTGGTCTTTTTTAGTTTTTTTTTTTTTGGTTACACCTGCGGCAGAGGGTTCACAGTACTGTTTTTGGTTTTACCTTAGTACTTACCTATGAATATATATCCCTTAATGACTATACTGATTTATTTATAGCCTTAGAATGCCTGTTAGCATATGATATACAAATACAGTTTTGATGCTTTCTCAGTGATACATGCTCCCAAGAAAAGTACAACTAGCTCTCAAAAGAAGAACTGAATAAAACAGGAATGTTGGGTGAAAAAAATGCTATTCTTTTCAGTACTAGATGCAAAACAAGAGGAAAGCTTCAAATTGTATAAATGTAATATACCTTTTGGAGGGTAAAAATTCCAAGACCACTGTAATTTCATAAGTACTAGAAGTGTTACACAGAGTTGCTACAAAAATAACTGAAGGATGGATGTGCTAAAATCATAACTTGTGACCTATTAGAGTCAGGTCAGGCACAAGAACATCATGGCAAAAGACTGATACAGTTATTAAACAACATGAGACAGTATACGTTCAATTACTAGCAGAAATACAAAATAAGAATGGCAAGTCTAAAATACAAGGGCCATAGTCTAGCCTCAAAGGGACTGAAAACTTATAATGAAAAAAAATCTAAATGCAAACTTCAGAAGACAGGCAGGCATTGCAAAGGTTTCTAGGAATGATGTAGTATCTTACATTTTTTATTTAATATCTATGAGATAACTGTACTTTTAAGAAAGTTGCTAGAGCAGGATGTAGCCTGAGAAAGCAACTATGAACAAGAGTTTTGAAATACTCAAGAAATTAGTCTGAGATGCACCATCATTAAATACCAGAATGTGAGTAAGACAGTTGTGTTGCAAGTACATGCCAATAAGAATGGCACAACAGCTATGACAAAACAAAACTACTCCTAAAACAAAGAGATGAGGCATGGGACACATGGCATCAAAACAAACACAAATAGGCAGAAATACCTTGAGCCAAGAAGCAAAGCCAAAAAACAAGTTAGACAAAAGAAACAACTACAAAATCCAAACAAAGCACAAAACTAACCCACAAAAATTCTGGGCGGCCATCAATAAAATACTGCACCAGGAAAAAGCAGTACACTACCCCCAAATATTGATACCACCACCAATAATATTGCCACTCAGTTTAATCAGTAACTCGCCAATTCCATTCTAAACCTCACTAATAAAAATTCCCCCACAACATAACCAAATCCCAATGACTCAACAACAGACAAAATCTGCTTCTCCCTACAACCTGTCCCAACCAACACAATTTATAAATACTTGACAAATCTAAAACCCACAACCCTGGCAGCAAACAGGATACCAGCAGAATACCTCAAAATTCCAGCCAAAACCATCTCATACCCTGTCTCCCTAGTAATTCATAGGTCAGTCTCTGAACAATACATCCCAACCCTTTGGAAAATTTCACATGCAATACCAATTCACAAAGGAGGTAAAACTCAACTGACCTAACTATCTACCGATTGCCACTTTATTCCCCCTGTCAAAAATCCTAGAGAAATGTATACACTCTAAGTTCTAAATATCTCCTAACAATCTCTTGGCTTACACACAACATGGTTTTCAGTATCACCACAGCCCTTATTAGCTTCACCAACACTGTAAATCAGCAATGTGACAACAGTAACCTAGTATCCACTATCTTTCTAGATCTCTCCAAAGCTTTTGATACAGTCTCACATGCCAAACTCCTAAATGTACTCTCTAAACTTTAATCTCCTCTAACAATACCCCCATCACACCAGTCTCACAGATCAAACTACTTGGAGTTATCATAGATGGCAACATTAAAGTCGACAAGCATACAGAACAAACAATAACACAACTACACAAAAAAACTCAGAACCTTTTGTAGATGCAAAAAAATACCTCTCCGATAACAGTAAAGCCATCATTGCTAGAACCCACTTAATTTCTACATTATTCTACACTTCTCCAATACTAATTAATCTACACAAGGGTGACTTAAACAAGCTAAACAACTGCTACAACAAAACTACACAAATTTGCCACCAACTCAGCCTTCAGGACCCATCATTGTCTAGCCCTCAGATAATTATCCTGGCTGGAATTACCAAACTTACTTACCTTTAACCATCTTATGACCACCCACCAAATCGCATAGCACCCCAAAAAGATCCAGCCCTTCAAGGCCTACTAAACCACTATACAAACAAGCGTGTACGAAGATCCACCAATAAAGCACTCGAAGTAACCAAAAGCAGGAAAAGCTCAGGTGACTCCCTCTCCTCCAGTGCTATTGCTAAAATATGGAATACTTTTCCTATGGATATCAGGGTATCAGACAGTAAGCTAAATCTTAAAAACTATCTTTCATCACACACAGCCCGCTCTTGGATAAGCATCTACCAAAGCAAATACTACACCTTAGTCCACAGTCACTCTCTACTATCCTACCACAGATATCCCTGCTATCCTATCCTATTATATCTTTCTACTTCACACTATCATCAAAAGTTTTTAGAAAGGCTACTTTTTCAAACAGTTATTTAGACTTTCAGAGTAACCATCCATATTACACAAAAATAATATTTTTAATTGGTTCGAGCAGCAAGAATGTGCCCTACTTTGTCTAATTTCCAACTAAAAGTGAGTAAGATCACTAAGATGTTCTTAGAGAGGGGACACCCAACTGAACTTATTTGTATAATAAATGAAGAGATGTTGGAGGGATTGGGATGACATTTACACCACTACTAATACTAGCACTGTATCCTTGGAAATTAAAGATAATATGAGACAGAACTGGGTTATTTTTAGAGCTAACCCAGAATTGGTTGAAATTTTGGGGGAGATGCCAAAATCTGTTTTTAAGATGGGTAAAAACCTTAAGTTCCCTTCTGAACATCCAAAAGTTCAGACTAAGATTAATCATAAGGGTACTACCAAGTGTGGTTCATGTAGACAATATATGTGCATCTTAGAAGCACCCAGAATATGCTTACAAAATATTCCCTTCGATATTCTGTTAAGGAAGAATGGGAATTGTAACACCAAAGGCATTACTTATATTGCAGTCTGTTCAAAATGTGGATTTTGTTATATAGGCAAAACACAGAGACAATTAAAGAAGATACTTTATGAACATGTCTATGTTATAGCAAGGAATAAGGTTAATTAACGCCCTATTTAAACATACCTTTAATTGCCATGGATTTACAAAATTTAAGTTTGGCATTTTGGATATTATTTCGATGAACCCTAGGGGTGGTTGGTGGGAATTAGATTTGGAGAAACAGGAGTTGTGGTGGCAGTTAAAATTAAATGCAACAAACCCACCAAGGATTAATGAAAATGTATCAATTTTGCCTATATTAAAAATGAAGGCACAGGAACCATGATTAAACAGAGTACCATTTAAGATGAATGGGTGTCCTTAACTCATCCCTGTTTAGTTGCTCATTTATCAGGTTTATTTACAATGTTGTTTTATTTTTTTAGCTTAACTTATAGCAGACATTTTTTAATGCTTATCAGTATAAAATGTCATTGTTTAAGAATTTATATTTTAGAAATTTATGGTGTATTTTTTGAAAGGTGAATACAAATTTTGTAACTGATTAATAACATCTTACCAACAAAGTTAATTAATTTGATTAGGTAGGCTATATAAACTTGGTGTGATTTTTAAAACTTGTTCTGAAGTCTCTATAAATTCCACATAATGATTTATACTGAATATTATCATAGGCTTTACTTATATCCCCTATCATAACCTTCACTTCTACATTTTTATGTTATATTGGCCAGATTTAATAAACAGTATATTGTTTTATTTATTAAGAGTTCAGTTTTGTTTTTTAACATACTAGTTCAGTTTGGTCAGAGTGGCTGGCTGTAAGTTTTGCCGTTATTGTTTTATAGGTATGTGAGGCACCAAAGTTAGCTAGGTAAAAAATGAATATTACGACAGCAAGTATGGACTTTTACACAGCAAGTCTGCTTCACCTGGTATCAGGCAAGAATAAAGCTGATGGGTGGGATAACAAAGCCCCAGCTCTGGCGAGTTCATGACAAAACCCAGGACAACATGAGACCCAAGAAATAAGAATGGCAGAGTGAATTAAAGCAGGTCAATTCAACCCTAAGTCAAGCCAATTTGGAACAGCCTTAGGATTACTCCAATACTGAGAGACAAAGAGGATCAATGAGAGTAAATATTCATAGTTTAGTGTTCAGCTCTACACTGATAACTCAACTGACCTGACCACACCAAATGACTTTAGTTGTGCTAAGGGTGTGGAAGGGGGGGACTATGCCCATAAAAACTGATGCGTGGAAAGGGCCATTAACATGCCATCTTTCAGACCATAAACACTGCATTTTTAAAAAAAAAACAATCATTCAAGAGTATATCTAAGATGCAGGTTAAGATGCAAGTCAGCTGCTACCAAAAGGATATATAAATATGTGCTTGCAATTCCATAATTTCATAAAATCTGAAACTTTGACCAAGAAACAAGCCTATCACTTGCATGCCTATATACACCTTAAAATTCATAACTCATTTTCTTTGAGATATCCAAGTAGTAGAGTAAACAATGCTCTGCTGCCTTGGAGACCATCCAAAAATCCAGACTTACAATTCAGTTAATCAGTACTGTCTGAAAAGAAGGGCAAGACATAAGCCTAATGCAGAAAACAAGACCTGAAATTCAATTACCCCAGCGCTGGAAATGCAGGGCAAGACATCAGCTTATTCTGGCTGAGGTTATATGCAAATACACCATCATGTATTAAGTACAAAATAATAAATGAAATGTGGAGTAAGGAATAACCCTGCAACTCAAAAGGTATGACTGGTAAGGCCTAATGCTTTCAAGACAATTAACTATTCAAACCTTACAAAATGAATCAATCCTCTAAGGAATCTGGGGCTTAGAACTGGGTATAAGGCTGACAATTGTAAGGCAACAGAAAATACCACACTCAGTGAACAATTGCCCTATGATATATAAGAGGCAGGATAAGATACAAGACTGCTGCTGAGAGTACACACAATGCAACATTACCCATTAAATCAAACCATAACATCCAAGACATATGTAAGCTATAAGGCTGCTGCTTGTGAGGCTACAAAAGAAGAAAGTAAAAAACATCAATCCTGAAACCAAAAGGTAAAGCTGATACCACAGTCAAAAGAGTTGGCCCCAGCAAGAACAGTCTCAGTGTTGAAGGACTCAGTGCTGACAGAATACTCTGGTGCCAACAAGTCTTCAGTATAGACCTACGCATGGCAGAGGAGAATGGCTGATCCCAAAAGGGATCTGATCTAAACTTGACCTAAATGCTGACAAATGGGGTTTACAGTACAGAAAGTGGCCAACTCCAAGAGGTCTTGATGCTGGCAAACTACTTCCAAAGAAGCATCTTGATGCATGACTGAGTGGTGCCAAATCAACCCTGATAGAGAGAGGAGCCATATCAAACAATACAGACTATGCTGAGTTCAGCCCAAGAATGCATTCAGCCCTGAGAGGAGGTCAAAGGTTTGATGATAGAAGCCAAAGTCCTCAACGTCAAGCAGCCAAAAAAAAAAAAAAAAAAAAAGAGAGAGATTGTTCGAAGACCCTGTATTAGACCACTAAGAAGAGGTCATAGTAAGGGGGATAGGTGCCAGACAGTCTTGAATCAAACTACCTCTACTGATTGTGATGACCACAAAGAAGCCAAGATCACAACAAACAAAGTCGAGACTGAGATGGTATGCAGAAGCACAGTTAGGGAGATGCGAAAGGTGTTAGAGGGCACTATAAGAAGCAGCTGCTAATAAGACAGTACCAACATTCAGAACTGAATTACCAAAACTATAAGTTACATTCTGTAACTAATGCTGACAAGGTAGAAGCAATGATTTGCTTTGTGCACAGTATTGTAACTACAGCAGACATTTTGCTAGAGAAATACATTTCATTGGTATTTGAAGCAAGTGGTGCTATAGTTTAAAGTACTTTTTTGTGTGTTCTTCAACTTGGCAGTGGAACATTTTTATTATTTGTTCCTCAAATTAAAGTTAAGGGAGCAAAGAATTGGTAACAGATACTACTTCTCTTCAATATACAGCTGAGCAGCACTGTATCAGGTAACAACTTTATTTTGTTTATTTTACTTAAAGTCAAGGGGCAAGACATGCTAATGCTAGATAATGTTGTACTTAAACATCTCAGTAAATAATGCTTGTAATAATCAAACATGTAATATAAATCTTTTTTTAGGTGTAATAAAACAACAATAACAATTAAAAAAAACAAGCGTATATTGTCATATACTGTTCCTGATATTACAGAGGAGCAACAGGACAAGGGAATGGACTTTTTTTCTCCTCAGCTTACAGCTGAGGGCACCAAACAGGGGAATAGCACTAGGAGCAAGATAAGCAAGCTACAGCTCTGCTGGTGAAAAGTTCTGTACAATCCAGTTGTGATCAGTCTGGAGAAGTGAGAGAAACTCTTTATAAAAAGGATAAAGGCTACAAAAAGTACCAGGTAAAACACCAATACCTACCCTGAGCACTATTAGTATAGGGAAAGCTAGATTCCCTTAGTACACAAATATCACCATCCATTAAACAAAATGTAGGTGATTAAGCATTTCATAACAAATGGAGCATTTCCCTAAAAATAAGACTTCACTGTAGAAGAAAAAATTTATCCATGTATCCATACAGATATCTATCCTTTCTTGACTGGGTTAGTCACATTAGGCTAGTAGCTTCTTTTTAGAGGAGACCCAAGATGGTATTTATACTAATAGGGGAAATTTGGTCAGAGCCTCGGGGAATTCCCCTAATCTTGGTGCGGGGGGAGGGGTCGTTGTGTGTTATACATCCTGACTTCCTGTTTCCTGTCCAGATGCACAGGCAGCCAGGAGGAACAGGTTGATTCAGCCTTTGCTGGAAATGGAGTGAAAGTTGCTGAAAATGGAGTTGAAATGGTAGAATCACTTCCAGAAGTTTTTTCTGATGCTGTGGGTGCAGAAAAAACAGTGACATTGCAAGAAAAGTCGACTGTAGCTGTAACTGAGATGAATTCAGAAAAAGATTTCTGAGGAGATTGTTTGAAGGAGAGAGAGTCACCTCTGAAAAGTACATAATTACAACCCTCCAATGGGGGGGGGTGGCTGCAGGATGATTATTTGGAAGAAATGGTAAACCAAAGAGAGCCAGAAAGTGGAGCAGCAATTTCATAGAGTGACACCATGGAAAAATAGAAGAAAAAGGAGAAGAAGAGACTATGCCAGATAAATTTAGCTCCAGAGACAAAAACTTATGCATAAACTGTTGGAGAAGGAGAAAAGAAGAAATAAAACAAACAAAAAAAGAAGTATACAGTAGGTGTGAGCAGTAAAAAAGGAGGAGGTTTGGACAGGTATGAAGTTTGGGATTCTATCATAGCACCCCTGGGTGTCAAAGCAAAAAGAGGTAAGAGTATTTTTATTGTAATTAATAAAGAGACTTTTTATGACTTGATATTTCAGACTGGGCAGGCCATGGAAATTTTTTTGGGTGCATATGAACAAAAGAAAAATATTTTATTCATGGTCAGAATATGTGGTGCAAGCTTTTTACAGACAAAATAGTGCAATGATCTATTTTAGAACTGAAGTTGAAGCAAAAAAACTGAAAGCACATTTAACTATTTGTAAAGAAGTAATGGGCACTACAAAAACATATGATGAAAGAGGACTATGAACTGGGGGATGGGAATGTGGAGTAATACTAAAAATGGAAAATTATAATGTTAAGCATGCACCTAGCATTATTAATGTTCACAGTAATAGGGGTTTTGAGAAATACAGGGGTCAACCAATGACATATTTTTGTGGAAAAAATAATCACTTAATCAATGAATGTGATAAAAAGGATGTTATGTGGTAAAACAGGGCATAATGCAACAAATGTGATTTAAAGTGCAAAAAATGTGGCAATATTGGTTCACAGGTGTGTACTAGGCTAATGGCCCTGGAGCCTTTACAAGCCTAGCCCATAAGATTACCCTGGCATCATGCCACCCGACCTTAGTTTCCAGTGCCTCTGTCGAGTACAGCCACTGGAGTGATCCCCAGGGTGAATTTTCTATTTATAGGTTCATAGGTCATTCATGGCTAGAATGCAAAATGAATGTGCAAGAAATGAAAATGAAGTTATACAGGAGAAAGAGAGAGGAAAAAGTGTTGTACAAGAAAATGTATAAAAAGATGTGACTGACAAAAAGGTTACACAAAGTTAAAGAAAGTAAGGAAAAACAGAGGAGACAAGTGAGAAAGAAGCTGACTGGCACACAGTAAGAAATAAAAAGAATTCACTAGGGAAAAGAAAATTCAAAAATATAATGCTCAAAATAAGAAAGGAAAGGGATAACCATTTTATTATATTAACTGTTCTTAAAAGCTGAAAATATTACCTTTAAATGTGAACTGTATGAAAAAGATTAAGAGGAGAATAGGTATATTACAACGGTGTGCTGCAGTAGATGCACATATTAGTGTTTTAAAAGATATATTAACAGAGGAAGAAAGAACACAAACTGAAAAAATTTGGAATGGTGTGGCAATGGAAAGAAACATGCTCGGGCATATGTATATTATGTCAAAGTAATAAAATATTAGATGTAACCATAGTGGAACTAGAATGAATTACGGTAATAGACTTGAGATGTAAAAAATATATGTATAGAATTATAGCTTTATATGTACATGTAACAAAAAAAAGAGGGAGAGAGAGAGGATGTTTAAAATGTTCTTGCATGTGTGTGTAAATATGGACATTATGGTGGTGGGTGATTTTAATTGTAATTTAAGAAAAATAATAGCAATTTGATGTTAAAATGGTTAAAGAAATTATGAGAATGGAAAGTTAAATGTTTGGGTGAATAACCACTGGAGCTAAAAAAGAATGAAATTAAGACAGAAACTGATTATGTTTTAATATCTGATAATTTAAAAGTTATAAAAAAAGGAAGTATGCTGGATTTTCAGATCATGTTGTTATAGGAGTTAAAGTACGGTAAATGAAGAATATAGCAGAACAGGAAAAAAATAAAGAAAATTAATGAAAATAAATTAGATTTAGAAGAGAAAAAAATAACTTATGGAAAAAATCATGAATATGAGAAGTAGACATTTTGGTGGCTTAGAGAAATATAAAAAAGTGTTTTTACAATGTATAAAGAAGAAAAAACAGATACAAGACATTAAGCCAAGAAACATTTGGAGACTTAGTAGAGAAGAAAAAATATTTTGTATGAAAAAGAGTAATACATCAAATAAATCAAATTAAAATTAACAACTTGTTATATAAACAAAAATATGGTTTACAAGGAAAGAAATAAGAGGTAGCCATATTTATGTAAACTGATAAAAGAAGGAAAAATAATAAGAGAATTAGAAAACAAGGAAGGTAAGCAAATAAGACAGCAAGAAGGAATATATGGAATAATTAAAGAATATATATTGGAATTGTTTCTTAAGAGAAGAAAACATAAAACAAATTTATAAAGGTGAAAAATTATATAATGAAGATAATGAGTATTTAGAACAAAAATAACTATGAAAGAACTGAATGAAATTCTAAAAGATATTAACATGAATTCTGCAACCGGATTGGATACAATTGAATATGGTATGTATAAATAAATAAAAGTGTCAATTTTTTTTTACAGAAGTTATGAATGAATGGTTAGAAACTGAAATTAAAGAAAAAGATGTACAGGAGTTATAAAATGTATATTTAAAAAAGGAAATAAAGAGGAGATAAACTAGAGGCCTATAATATTGAATAATATGGATTATAACATTTTTATGAGAATAACAACACAGAGGTTACAAAAAATAGATAAAATATATGACCAAAATGTATTCGGAAGAAAAGAAAAAGGAAGTCAAGAGTTATTATGGATAATAAAGAAATAGTTGATGATATAAATAAAAATGTAGAAGTGAAGGTTATGATAGGGGATATACGTAAAGCCTATGATAATATTCAGTATAAATCATTATGTGGAATTTTGTAGGCATATAATGTAAGCAAAAAAAAATATGACAAGTAATAAAATCTGTTTATAAAAGGAACTATGTGAAACTAAATGTAAATGGTTGGATTTGGAAAGAAATAAAAATAGAATGTGGAATAAAGCAGGGCTGCCCAGCTAATGGTGTAATTTTCTCATTAGTTATGAATGTAATAGTGAAAGAAATTAATAAAATGTCAAGTAGTGGTGGATACAAAATGATGAAGGAAGTATAACTGCAAATGTATAATTATGTGGATGATATTGTATTAATTGTTAAAAATAAAGTATGGATGGAAAAAGTAAATGAAAAAATAAGTATGAATTAAAAAAATTGGTTTAAGTATAAATAGAGAGAAAGGTAAAGGATTTGGTTTGAAGGTATGATAGGAGGTATTGAGTTCAATGAAAAATACATACATATATTGGGAATATTATTAAGAAGGAATGAATATACAACAACAATGGGACAGTGTACTCAAAGAAGTAAAGGATGTGACTAATTTTTGGAAATCATATAGATTTTCATATAGAAAAGGCCACACTTGTTGAACATCATGGTAATAGGAAAAATAGCTCATGCTGCTAACATCTACACGAGTCCTGTTAAGTATGAAAAGGAACTAATGATGATTATATTTTCTTTTATATGGGGCTCTAGACTGAATCCCATCAACAGAGTTATTCTATATATGAAAGAAGTGCAAGGAGGCTTGGTTTAATAAACCCAATAGTACATGCAGCATTTTTAATTTTATATAATGTATGAAAAGGAATTATGAAGGAAAATAAAAACTTGACAGAAATGACACTATTATAAATACAAAGAACTGTGGGAAGGAATGGAAGTTAAAAAAGGAGTAAAACTACTGTGAATGAAGAAGTAAAAGAGTTATCAGAACAAAATTGTGTTACGGAAAATAAAGAATATATGCGAGAAAAATAGCAAATAATAGTACTTGAGTATTATGAAAGCATTTTACTGCATTGATGCATGGAAAGATTTAGAAATAGATACAAAAATGAGATATAATAACTATAAAAATATTAAAGAATGTGATGAGTTTTATTGTCTATTAGAAAATTGCCAGTTAATGCAAATATGCCATACAAAAAAAGGCAAGATAGAATATGTAATAAATGTAGAGAGTTTGACTACTGAGCATGGGTTTTTGAAATGTGAAATAATTTGTGGTAAGAAATATGTAAATATAATAGGGTGAAAAGCTTGTTAAAATGTGAGCAAATACATATGGACATAATAGAATTTGGTTATTATGATGCATGAAAACAGGACGAAGTGAAGAAAATGGACAGAAAAATATGTTATGCTTCATGGACTATATGGAACAAGAGACTAAATGAAATTAAATACAAAATGGACTTTGACAAACATTTTGGAGAACATGCTTTGGTTATGGATAAAATAATGGGAAGGGAATGCTTAAACTGAAGTTTATAATGTATGAAGAGTTGTAAATATGTAAATAATATGTAATGTATATATCAATAAAAAAGCCCTACTCGTCGTTGTGAGGGGGACCCATTTTGCAGGACCACTTTCTGTTTCTGTTCCAGGCACAGAGGTGGCCCAGAGAAACAGAGAGGCAGTTGGCAAGAAAAGGAGAAAATGGAGTGGCAATAGAAATGGAGGAGAAAGCAAATATCGAGACTGGAGAATGGGTGCAGGATTCTGAGGAGATGTTTCAAACAAATATGTTTGATGGAGATGAGTCAGCAAATGATGGATGTAGAATTACATCTCTCCAGTCAGGAGGGTTGTGGGGTGATTTACTTAAAGAAATGGTGAGGAGATGTTTCCTGGGGGGACATTATGGAGAAAATACAAAAGGAGGAGGCAGAGACAATCTGTAAGAATAGTGGTGAGATGGAAGAGAAAACATACGCAAAGAAAGTAAAAGAAGGCAAAAGGGGAGTAGCAGAAAAAAAGACAGAAGAAAATGGAACTATGTGATAATGACTAAAAGAAGAAAAAGAAATGGACATGTATGAAATGTGGAACAATTTAATAGCTCCTTTGGATGTAAAAGCACATGGGGTAAGAGCATTTATTCTTATTAACAAGAGACATTTTGAGACATTATGGCTGAAATTGTTTTTTCAATGGAAAATTTTCTTGGATTCTATGAAAAAAGTAAGACTGTAACCCATGGAATCTTTGTGTGAAAAGAGCACTTAATAGGGAAACAAAAATGAAAATTCATGTACAATTTCAAACAGAGGTGGAAAGAGACACCTTGAAAGGACATCTGAAAACTTTAAAGAAATACTGGACATTGTAAAACTTTATGATAAAAAGGGGTTTATGGACTAGTGAATGGGATTGTAATATTCCGTTAAAAATAGAAAGAGAAAAAATTATACATATACTGAGCATGATGAATGTGGAGGGAAATAGGAATGTCATAAAATAATAGGCACAACCCAAAACATTTTATTTTACTTTACATTTGTTTACCATGAATGTCTGGGTTTTGGCCCATTTTCAACGGAGTCCTGAGGAGAAAAGCTCCACTACATACATAACAAATTAACGCACAAAAAAAAAAAAAAAATAGAAAAAAAGTATGAAGTAGAAAAAGCAGACAGCAAATACAATTACAAGAGAATTAGTGTAATTCAGAAAACTGTAATGCAATTAGAAAAGAATTACAGTAAAAATCAGTTGTAACAAACATATAACAGTGATACAATTATTAGTGATAGTGAAAGTAAGTAAATGTAAAATGTTGAATGATTAAGGCACAGACAGTTGTTTGCTGCACAGTAAAGAGACTGAAAGTGGTAGTTGGGCAGCAAGGCAATTAAAGAGTCAATTTGGAGCAAAAGAGTGTAGCATATGATCAAAGTAATACAGACAGTAGTAACAGACTTGGTTTCTACAGAATATAGAAATAGAGGGAGTGGTTGGAGGGAGGAAGAGGATTAAAAATAGAGGTAGTTGATCTGTTAAGGGAGAGAGAAGACTAGTTTGCCAAGGGTCCAGATGGGTAGTGGATTTAGCCTGGCTTGGTACAGGAGCAGACACAGGCATTGGTTTAGTGTTCCTTAACTTGTTGTTTGAATGTGATTGTACTGAAGGTATTCCGAGGCATGGAATTCCAGTACGTAGACATTTTGTTGGCGTCCAGGGAATCAGAATAGCTACTGTTAGATTTGGTTAGTTTTAGAAGGAACTTATTGGAGGATCTTAGTGAACAACAGTTAGTGTAGTAGGGCTGAATTAAGTCCCTGAGAGCTGGGCAGTTGTTGGGGTGGTGAAGGTTAGAATGTGCTAATGTGAGTTGGTTAAAGATTTGTAGATTGGGGAGTTCTAACAATTTTAGTTGTTGCACGGCTATACAGTGGTGGGTTTTAGAGGGAGTTTGTTGGCAAATCTGGCTATTTTATTATAGCAGGTCTCCAGTTTGTTTATCTCTGCTTTTCTTAGAGCTGTCAGCATTGGTGAGGTGTACAGGAGGGTTGAGAGTAGGTATGCTCCGGAGATGGATTGTCTGGTACTATCTGTTAGGTAGGGCTTTTATTCCATAGAGTGAACCTAGCTTGACATGGACTTAAGTTACTGCAAGGTGTTTGTCAAACTTAAGATAGCTGTGAATTTGGAACTCCCAAGGAGTTTAGTGGACTCGACTGGTTCAATTTTAGTTTTGTTTGATGAGTACATAGTGAAGGGGGGACTGATGGACCCATTATTTTTCCTACTGATGAAGAGCATGAGCTTTGTTTTGCTTGGGTTGAGAATAAGTTACGAGTCTGAGAAGTATTTCTCTATGTCTAAGGAGGATTATTGTTTTTTTTTTTTTTTTTTTTTTTTTTTTTTTGCAGGAGTTCTGGAAGACAAGAGGAAGAGCAGATGAGTAAGGAGTTGCCTCCATATTGGACTATAGATGCCTGTTGTGTTGCTGTCCTGAGTTTGTTTGGGAATACGGTAAAATAGTAATGGTCCTTGGAGTGAGCCTTGGGGTACACCCATTGAGATGGGTAGTAGGGAGAAGAGTTCTTGTTTTTACTTTACTGCCCGTTGATCAGTTAGGTAGCTGGTGAACCAGGAAGAGAAGAAAGGGATAGGTTTAGGGAGACTAGCTTGTTGAGAAGTTTTTGATGGAAGACAGTGTCAAAAGCCTTCGACATGTCTAGAAAAATGGAAAAAAACAGTCATCTTTTCTGTGCTGGTTCATGGAATTAGTAAAGGTGGTCAGAGCTGTTGTTGTTAATACGTTTAGGCCAAAGACCATGCTGGGAATTGGATATTAGGTTGTTGGCTAGGAGATAGTCTAACAGTTGTTCCTGCATGCATTTTTCGAGAATCTTAGCTATGAGTGGGAGGATAGGCCTGTAGTTTGCAAATTCAGTGGAGGTGCCACCTTTATGTAGAGGGATGACATGGGAAACTTTCCAGAGTTTGGTTATGTATTGTTCTGTTATGGTCCAGTTAATGAGGATGGATACAGGGTAGCAGTTGATGTCTGTAGCTAGCCTGATCAATTCATTTGGAAGTTGATTGGCAGTGATGGCAGAAGGTTTGAGTTTGGATAGAAGTTTTTTTAATGCTGCAAGTTTGTGTTGGTCTTATTGTAATGGAATTGACTTTAGCTTCCAGAATGGTAAGGGGAGACAGAGTGGTATTGCTATTATATTTAATTAGGGATAGTACAGAGCTGGTGAAGTGTGTGTTGAACTGTAAGGCTATGCTTTCAGTGGAGTTTGTCGTGTTTGGGGATGGGGTATTCGAGTTGCCTGGTTTTAGCAAACTGACTGATGGTTCCCCAGAATTTTTTTTTGGGAGTTATTATGGTGTTTTTGTTGTACTGTTGTATAATATTGTTTTTTGTCTAGTTTAATTTGCCTTTTGGCTTGATTCCGCAGTTGCTGGTATGTGTGAAGATAACTTTGGTTTTTGGTTTTCTGATGGTGGTACCATGCTCTCTCTCTCTCTCTCTCTTTGAAGAGTTTTTTGGTTTCATTGCTGAGCCATGGTACTGGTTTAGATTTTATGCATATTTTTCTTAGGGGGACAAGTTTGTTTAGGACAGTGAGGAATTTTATGTTGAAGTACTGAACAGCTGTGTCAAGGTGGAGGTGTTTTAATGGGGACCAGTCACATTGGTGAAACAGAGTTTTGAAGGCTTCATGGGAGAAGTTTCTTTTGTTGCAAATTTGTACATAAAGGTTATTTTTTGGGGGGGTTGTACGGCATCTTAATATATAGGTCATCTGGTGGTCACTCAGGCTGTCTGGGAGATGGCCTGAATGGCTGTAGAGGCTGGTATTATTTGTTAGGGTCCAGTCTAGGATGGATTTCTTTTTGCTGTATTTGATGCATCTGGTAGGAGCTTGTATCATTTGATTAAAGCCATGGAGGTTGATAAAGTTAGAGGGATTGTCTGAGAACTAAGTGGAGCAATCTGTGTTACAATCTCCCAATATTATGGTTTACTGAGTAAAAGCTGTTGAGCACCAGTAAAGGAAGCCTTTGATTACTGGTGTGCTGTTGCCTGGGGGAATATAAAATGGCTATGGTGACGTGTTTCTTGGGATTTATTTGGAGGTGAGAGAGACGTACTTCAGAGTTTAGAGGGTTTGGCGCACTGTTATGCAGTCACTCTATTTTAAGACTGTTTTTGTAAATTATTGCCACACTGCCACTATTTTTTTCCTATGGATATTGTAACCATGGGGTAGGATTTTGCTATCTTGAATGTGGGATTTTAGCCAGGTTTCTATTAGGATGCATATATCTGGAGAGTATTCATCAAGGGTTGCATGGAATTCATGTATCTTGTTAAATAAACACCTCAAGTTTATGTTTAAAATTAGTAGGTCTGATTTGCTATGGTGAAGACTATTACTGTTAGGGGAGGGTGGTGAGTTGGAGGGGGTGGTGTGTGCATTGTGGATTGTGGGCCACAGTTGGGATGTTATGTCATTGCTTAGTATAATTTCAGTTAGTCTGGTTGGGAATATTTGTGAGAATTCAATAAGTAGTCTGGCATATTTGTAGAGTAAGTTTGGGCAAGGTTGTGGGTGTAAATATTTAATCATGAACAGTTTGGTATTAGAGTTGTTGAACAGTTGACGTGATATGATTATATTTAATGAGGTACAGTGCTGAGTGATGTTTGGTTATGTGGGAGAGTGGTTAAACCTGATATGTAGATGTTGGTAGGATGTGGCAAAGAAGGCTGTAAGAAGTAAAGTACTTAAGGCTACTAACTGTAGGATCATAGTGTATAGGTGGTTAAAGAAAAGGCATGTGTGGTTAGAAGAAGGGTTGATGCGTTATGTATATTACTGGGTGCTGACTGTGTTTTGGGTTAAATAAATCTGGTGGTATTACAGACAGGGATTGGGTGTAATTTGGAATGGGTGGGTATGTAGTAGAGAGAGATAGGCTATACTTTAGAAGTGGAGGGTGGAGAATGATGGGTTTTGGTTGTAAAGTATAGTGGGTGTTTGTGGATAAGTATAAATGTACGGATAGTGGGGGTGTGTAGGAAATGACGGTACGGTTGGGGAGCGGAGTGAACTCAAGTGAAGCAAGGATGAACAAAGCAGGCAGGGCAGAGAGACGGTGTCACGTACACTGCAATAAACAATCAGTAAGGCTTCACTACAGTTATTTTATAGTTGCAAAGTTAGGTTTTTGAGTCTTTTCAATGGGTTTTAACATTAATTTGTGTTGTAATTGTTGCAGCAGGGTTTTAAGTTTTATACCTACTGAAGTAGCATAAAAAATCAGCCTGGGGGTCTACATACCACACTTTGTTATGGGAATATCAGTTATTCAGTTTCTAGGCAGGGCTATAATCTTTTATGGTGGTTGAGCTCTACATGGGAGGAGGTTCCTTGTTGCTGACCAATGTGAAGTTCCATATCAGAAAACAATTAGACATTGATGTTTACAGTCACTCCTTTAAAAACTTCAGATGCCGCTGTCTTTCACTTCTTTGAATATAACACTACAAAATACCATCATGGTAATGTAGGGCTGTGTCTGCTTTTGTTATTCTTTCACGAGGGATTGAGTTTGTAGAGAGAGGAAAGGTAGGGCTAGGCTGGACAGAAAAAGAACAGAGTAAGGAAACATTGTGAGGAGTATGAGCAGTTAGCATACAGCTAAAAACACTTTTGTCTGTGTTGCAAACTGCATTGACTCTGTTTCAGATGAATTCACTTGTTTCACATTTCTGTTTGTGGAAAAGGCCATTTGATAAGTAACTGTGATAAAAGAAAATGTTATATTCGTGGGGAAATGTGACATGATGCAAAAAAGTGAACAAATGTTATAACTGTAACAAAATTGGATATTTATGGAGGGACTGTAAAAAATGAAAATAAGAGTAAGGGAAAAAAAGAAGAAAATGAACAAAGAGAAGACATTTTAGTAGCAGCAGAAATAGAAAAAAAAATAAATGTGAAAAAAAAATAAAGAGAACATAGAAGAAGGTTCTGAAATAAGTGATAAAGATATAAATTGGGAAGAAGTAAAATAAAAAAGGATTCTATTGGTAAAAGTGTAAAGACCAGGAAAAGAAAATGTAAAGGGACAAGTACAAAAACAAAGGAATTTGACTCTCAGACACAAGGTACAGTATTTGATTCTCAGCCTTTGGGAGGGAAATTGGACAGGCTTAGAATGGCCTAGTAAAGCAGCTCACTTAGTAATTAGTTATAAACTTATCAAACCATGAATCTAAGAAAAAGGGAAAATGAAAATTTGAGTGCTTTCTGTAAACGTGAATAGTATTTAGAATACAGTAAGAAGAATAGGGATTTTGGAGTGCTGTAATACATGGGATGTAGATGTAATTATATTAGAAGAAACAAGAGTTTTAGCAAATGAAAGACTACACAGAAACTATGGGGAGGATAGATAATCTGGATTTTGGGAAATGAGACGTTGTAGAATAGCCTTATTCTTTAGAAATACAGCAACAACAGTATATGCAACTTTAGCAAAAATGGGAAGATTAACCACTGTAGACTTAAAATGGAAAGAATAAGTATACAGAATTATAAAATTATATGCCTATACTAACCGTAAATAAAGTGAAGTCTTATTTCATCAGATTTTAGACTATGTACTGACAAATATAATTATTATAACAAAAGCAGACTAATTGTGATTTAAGTTGTAAGCATAAAAAGAAAGTTAATGATGTAAGAAAAATGTTAGATGTTATAAGATTTGGGAAGTTAAAAGTCTGGGACAAAAATTCATGCACTTACAAAAGGGTTATCTATAGAAGTGAAACAGACTATTTTGAAGTATCAGAAGGTTTAGATATAGGATAAGGGGAGGTAGTTGAAATAGGATTTTCTGATCATCTTGCGATATGGCTAGAGATAAAAGAAAAAAGGAATATAAAAAAATATGTAAAGGAATGAAAATAAGAAATGAGAAAGCATGGAATGAAGAAGGAAAGAGATTAGTAATACAGTTATGGAAAAATCATATTACTATTAAAACTATTTAGAAAACCTGGTCTGAATGGTTGATATTTAAACAAAAAAATAAAAACATGTTTTTACAGTGGCAATACAATGTAAGAAAAGTACATAAACAAAAATACAAAAGAGCATATAACAATCCATTGGAAGACTTGGAACATAATAGAAAATACTTTGACAAAGAAAAAGAGCTAAATGAAATAAATCAAGAAAAAATACTGTACAAGAATGGTTGTATAAGCAAAGATTTTTTACAAGGAAAAACAGAAGTTAAGAAGTTAATAAGCAAAGGAAGATGGTAGCGTAATGACAAAAATGTAAAAGAAGAAACAGAAAGAACTCAGGAAAAGATTATGAATAGTGTAGCACAATATGTGCAAAAAAGTTTAAAGGAAACAAGGCAGTGAAAAACATGGAAAAAATTTAACAGAAGAAGAGAATAAATAGTTGGAAAAGGAGATTTTTTTAAATGAATTAGATAAAGTATTAGAATAAGTACATATATATTCTGCTGCAGGACCAGATGGAATAGGGTAAGAAATGTATACAAATTTAACAGAATGGCAAACAAATTAAAGATTTTGAATGAATGGTTAAAGTAAGGTTTTATGTATAAATAATTATGTAATGGAATACTTAAATTAATATGGAAATGGAGGATAGAAGACAATTAACAAGCTGGAGACCAATAGTGCTGAATAATGATTATAAAATCTTTATGAAAATAATACAAAAGGGATCCAATACTAGCATGGAAAATATTATGGAAGATAAATACAGTACAGAGGGGAAGGGTTCTCAAAAATGATTAAAGATAGAGAAATTGTGGATGATATTATGAATAGAAAAGAAGTGAAATCTTGATAGGAGACCATAATGAGGTATTTGATACAAGTGGACATGAAATCTTATGGGAAATAAATACAAGTGAGTAACTTAGGAAATTATGTATATCAACATATAGCAATAATAAAGTAAAAATACTTGTGAATGACTGGTTAAGCCAAGAGGAGCACATGATGAGTGGTGTAAGATAGGGGTGTCCAATGAGTTGTACACACTCTGCATTAGTTATGAATGCGACAGTATGTGAAATAAATTACAAAATTAAAAAGATGATACATATAACACAGGAAGGGTTAAGAATTCTAGTTCAGTTAACATACCAAAAATAAAAATTTAGATAAAAGTAATAATCTGCACAAATGAGTGTCTAGAAGTGATAGGAAGTGACTTTAAATAAACAGAAAAGCAAATATGTGGCAGTATACATTTTGCAAGGAATGAAATTTCTGAGTTAGATATAAAATTTAGGTATAATGATGCAAGTAGAATTCAATGGGAAAACATAACAGAAGAAATAAAACAAGCCAGTCTTTTCTGAAAAACGCAAATCATTCAAAAAAAAAGGAGGCAAATTTGATAAACTCAGTACTGATGGGAAAACAGCATACTTAGCAAGTGTATGTTATGCTTACCAACAGTATTTGAATAGGAATTATTGCTGATGGGGATCTAGATTAAACACAGTAAAAAAAGGTGTTCTATATGTAAAAGAGGAAGGAGATTTATGGTGAATGAACCCAAGGGTATATGCTGCTAAAGTGGATAAATGAAAAGATGAGAGTTTAGTACTCAAATTGTATAAATATAACTATGATAAATTATGGGGTATGGTAAAAAAAAAAAAAAAACAGTAAAAGGCAAAAAAAAAGAGTATACAAATGAATAAATAAAATGTTACCAAGAAAAAATATTTTTGTGGAAAATAAAAATTGATGATATAGAACAAATAGAAGAGTATGGTGTAAGAATGTAATGATAAAATATCACTATGCAAAACCATGGAGAAATCTAACAGATGAACAAATTAAAGCTATAAAAAAGAAGCAAATTGTGTCAAAGTAGAATGTCAAATTTATTGTGAAGAACAGTTTAATACATAATTTGCCAGTAAAAGGAAATTTGCCAAGAAAAGTAACAGAATATGTTTGTATTGTCAATACGACACTACAAAACGTGTTTTTGAAATGGGGGAAAACTATGTAAAGAAGATTTTCTCGAAGATATAAAAGAAGTGGATAAAATAAACAGATACGATTAAATATAGATATAAGCACAGAAGTAAAGAATACATTGAAAGAATATATACAAAGTTATTTTATGTCATAAGGGTTACAAGGAATAAAAGAATAAATGAAATTATGTTTAATGATAAATGGACTTTAGCATCAATATTAAGTAAAATCAGATGGGTTTATGGAAAAAGGAGTGTGGATCTAACAGGGATGAAAATTTAGTACAACTGTAATGGATATTATGAAAATGTGTAAATCTATGTCTATATCTATATATTTGTAAGTATGTAAATATGTTGTAAATAAGAGTTCTTTTGTGTAAAAATAATGAACCCCTACTCTTTTCGATGGGTGCCATGGGATCTTTTAAATCTGCCTGAGCTACCACCAAGTCAAGCAGATGAGACCTTAATTTAATGTCTCATCTAAAGGACAACAGACTCAAGAGTGCAGAACCCCACCTTATGCTGCACTGTAAAGTCAGTAATTGATCTACCTGGTGTGGGAATAGAACCTACAGTCTTTTGCAACAAAGGTTACTGTGCTACCTGTTGCACCACTGACACCGGAGTTCAAATGGAGAAAATTTCTAAATATAGTTTCTTATCTCACCCACCATGCACGTAGGAGAGTGGATATAAAAACAAGCAAGGAAATCCTCAATCTAGATAAAAAAAAATGACACATGAAAGGTAAAACAATGTACTACTGCCTAAACATAAGCAGACCTTTAGCCACTGCTAGACTATTATACAGAAGAGGAAATTCCATAGACACTGCTATACTATTATACAGAAGAGGAAATGCCAATGCAAACAGTACTCAAGTAGGAGGATGATAGGAGGAGTTGGTCAGGAATTTAAATAAGAAAATTTCAACTTAAATGCGTAGAATGAAGAGGCCTGAACTGACTGGGAAGACAAAGGAGCTTAAAACTTTCAAATGCAACATAAGCACAAAAAAACATCCTTGCATAATCCGCTGGCCTGGGACAGCTAGAAGATTTTATTGCACTGACAATCAGCAAAGAGATCTGAAGAGGAGTCCATTCTCATACAAGATTGTATGTAAAGACCATGAGTTTGGTGGCCAGGAAAAGCTTTAAGTGCTGAGTTGCTCGAGTCCTGCTATCCTTGAGTCCAACAGGCAACAAGGAGACGGGCTAATTCCGGTCACACAATTATTTTGAGGAAATTTAGAAATAAAGTCCCTATGAAGCTCATCCTATCAATTTGCCAAAAAGACATCCTTGTCACCAAATTCAGCTACAACCATCTTCAAAAAAAGATGAGCGATTACATGAACATCTAATTGGTTCTTAAAAGTGTAGATAGTTCTCTTGCTTAAGTCTTCAAATCAGAACGATGAGAAGTTAAATGAAGATTTAAATTGTTTTAAACAGTGGAGATATCCCACTGTCATTTTACAGTAATCTAACAGCTGTAGCTTTTCTAGAGAAGAAACAACACTAAAGAAGCATTACCAACTAAGTATCCTCATAGTAGCTTTAAATGATGCCCATCCAAATTCAAGTTTAAGAATGTCCAGGGTTATTCTCAGAACTAAGCCAATACTGGAATGGAGAAAGGAGATTCTGCTGATAGGGATGACCAATTATCGATACAGATAATAGTCAAGAGAGGGCAGAAATATATTGGAGAAAATTGGCAAAGGAACCAAAGTATTGGGAGCAAATAACTAGAGAGGGAAAGGTAACAAAATGGGAAGATGCCAAAAACTTATTTGGAGTGTAGGTTAGAGACCGCCTTCCATATCAAGGCCTGATATCAGAGTACAGGCAAAAAGAAAGAAACAGGGGGCCCTAAATTAAAGACCAACACTGGTAGAGGTTTCATTAGAATCTAGAGCAGAGTCACCCTGTAGTATCCCCCTTTTAATTTTTTTATCCCTGTTATAATAATTTGACGTTTATCATGGCTTAGCTGCAGAGTGGTCTGCTACTACATCATGGTCACTGTAATGTAATCTATCAATGTAGGATGTAGCTTATACATCTGTAAGTACTCCCTTTATCCATGGAAATGTGGGATGCTGTCAAATGCATTTTTGTAGTTTATGACATACTTAGATTCTTCCCCTTTTTTATGATTTTCCATTATGACTTTACTTAATAGCATCAGAGACAATGGAAAAGAGAAGTAATGATACGGATTGGTAGAGGGGCTCCAACAGTGATAGAAGAGGGGAAAAAAGACAATTATGGTAGATATGTGGTAGTAAAGAGCTACTAGCAAAAGAATAGGATTTCACTGCTAGTAACATTCCACCAAAAACTAATATTATGAAAATAAATTAGAAGTAATCTACTTACAGTAGGGAATATTACTTACAGGTAGGGTGTGGAACTTGATTTGCAGTAGTGAGAATGCACTGGTGGACCTGCATGGAAAAATACAAGAAAAGAGTAGATTTCTGAAAAAAACATTATGAAAATATTTGGTATGGAAGGCAAAAGTTCAGTAGGAGGTACTCAGACAGAATTTACATATTATTCTTGAAGGTGCAATAACTAGATTTCAATGGATAGAAATTACATTTCATAGGAACATGTGCATTTAACTGAAAGGTTTGACACATCCAATAATGGTTTCAGATCATGCACTGATATGATAAAATTCAGGGTAATGACGTAAAAATGAGACACTGTCACTTTCGCACCTACCCATTAAAAAGAGACTAATTTAAGGAATGGGTAGTGGAAATCATGCACGAGTTTTTACAGAAGATAGAAACATCTCCATAAGGGATAGCTAGTGAGTAGGATACAATTAAATTGGAGTTTAAAAATAGGATAGAAATAAGAGAGAAATAGATATGGTTAAGAAGCCAACAGGAATTATTTAGACAAAGGTTAAAGTACTGCAGAATAAGTGGAATCTCACAGAACTAAAACAGGAACAACTGCAGAGAGTTAAAGAGAAAATAATGGAGTACTTGGATAATATGCAAGAGTTTAGAAAGATTGCAGTTATGCAACTGATTTTTGATAAAACTCCAGAACACAAAAACTTTAAGCACAATGACTTAGGCAAAATACAGTAGAAAGTGTTGTCACCAAACTTAGGGAGCTTATGACAACAAAAGCAACTATGGATTCTATAGAGGTATTTCAGAAATTTAAAGAAAATTTGTATAAGGCAGAGGAATTTGGCAACCAAGAAAGATCACAAATGAACATTTATGGAAGACTTATGTATGCCAAGGTTACAGAAAAATGAGGTTCAAGAACTAAAAGTAAAAATAGGAGGATACGAATGGTGATAAACAATTAATCTGCAGGGGAGTCTCCAGGAACAGATGGTATTCCTGTAGACGTTAGGAAGGAAGAAAGTGATAAAGATCTGGAAGACTTTGTTTAATGGCATTTTAAAAGTAAGGGAAGCAGCAGCCTCTTGGAAGAAAGATGTGATCACTACATTACCCAAAGAGGATAAAGACCTGTCACAGACCCATGCTTCATACAGATCTATTTCAATTTTAAACCATGACTATATATAAATATTTTACGTGACTGACTTGAATTTAATATAGTAAGTACACTTCCCACAATTTAAGCCTGGTTTTTTGTTGTACATGACTATAAAGAGTTTATGTCTACATTAGCTAAAAGAATGGCAGACTGTGTTGCCAAAATTGATAGACATGGCTCAATGCAGTTTTGAAGAGGGGAAGCAAAACTTTGACAAATTCATACAGCAATGATGATGCAGAAAGAGCAGGATGTAAAACAATACCACTGCTGTTGGTGGGTTTTGATGAAGATAAATTATCTGACAGAGTAAGCTGGGATCTTAATGGGGAAACATTTGCATTCCTGGATGCAATAAGGTACAGGAGGAGGATATATGAATAATCAGATACAAGAATTGAACACAGAGGGTTCCTCTCCAATAAGATGTTTCATCAGAGAACCAAGCAGGGATATCTTCTTTCCCTTTTATTTGCTTTATATTTAGAGCCATTGGCAAAGAAAATAAGGGACTCAGAAATTCAAGGATATAATTGGTATGGTAATCAAGAAAAGTTGTCTTTTTAGGCAGACATTATTATTTTGTACTTGATAAAAGCAGAAAAGGACAGGACATCTCTGTGTTGTAGAACATTTTGAGATAATTTAGTTTTTTTGGAATATAAAATTAATGAAGATAAAACCAAGGTTACAGCTGTAAGTTATGCACCCACACAAACTGGCTCAGCAATCCCCATACTTATGGAGACATGATGAGATTAAATATTTAGGAGTATGGATTAAAAAGACTTCTGTTATAGCAACTAAGGATATGAGGGAAGAGAGCTTAAACATAATATAATACAAACACTGAAAAGCTTTTGTTTACAAATATGGACAGAAAGATATAAGCAGTGAAATGTTTTTAGTCCCTTTAGTTTTATACACAAGTCAGACATACTTTTATTAACCAGAGAAGCTGTAGACAGTAATTAATAGAGTTGAAATAATTCACTGAGGAAGAGAACAGGAGCAAGAGTTCAGTGGAGTATGTTGGTCCTCTCAAGAAGGTGGCTTAGGTTTACCTGAATCAAAAGGATATTTTACAGCTACACACAATGTTCACATATGTAAAAACAAGTAGGAGGTTATAATTCAGCTACACACAATGTTCACATATGTAAAACAAGTAGGAGGTTATAATTCAAAGTGGAATGGGATGATGATGAGGCAGGTAAAAGTTCAAGAAATGAAAGAGAAAGAGTTTGTGTCTTGGGGGGGGGGGGGTTTGAATAGAGATCCTTAAGGGGAATAATATTCATACAGCATACATTCATAAAGCTGCACATGGGAATGGAGGTAAGGAGATTTTAATAGGCATGCCTGTAAGTAGGAGTACATAAAACAGGCAAGATGAGATGGAATTTACTGGAGAAAAGTGGCAAAGGAACCAAGGTGGTTGTTGTGTCTTTCGGCTTTTCCTGGTTAGGGGTCGCCACAGCGGAACTCCGGTCCGCTAATGACTGGTAGTTGATTTTTACGTGCAGAGTTACCAGCCCTGATGCACAACCTTCAACGAAGGTACGCCCATTCACGCATGTCTCCACGCAGAAGACGCTCTAGCTGAGAATCGAACCGGACAGCGTCTTACTGTGAAGCGACAATGCTACCGCAGCACCACCAGGAATCAAGGTATTGAGAACAAATAAGCAGAGAGAGAGAGAAAGGTAATAGTGTAGTATGAATGCAGTAAGTTCTTTGGACTGGAGGTTAGAGACTGCCTTCCCAACCTAGGATTGATATCAGAGTACAGACAAGGAGAAAGACATAGGGGAGTCCAAAGTGAAAGACCTGGTCTGGTATAGTTTTTAACTGAATCTAGAACAGAAGCTGCTGTCGAAAAGAGATAATCAGTAGGACTTACAAAACATTGCATGTGATAACTATAACAATCAATCAGAGGAAGTTAGAAATGGCTGGAAAGAGACCAGAAAAACAATTTACAATGGAAGAATGGCAGGACATATGTATGGCTCTCAAGTATGCAACGAAGTCCAGAAGGTTAAGGATTTTTGTTTGGAAGTTTATGTATAGGTATGTTTAAACCTCAAGCATGCTTCAAAGAATTTTCCTCAGGTAGTTAGCAAATGTTGGAGGTGTGATGAAGAAGAAATGTACAACTGTGTACACTTATCATAAATGTGGATGTTCGAGTGCAGTCATCACACTTGGGTTATCTGCCTGCAGATAGCCCTCAGTCGGCTCGAGTACCAGAGACTTAGTATTTCTGTGTCGGATGCTGTCGCTCCAGGACTGACGTCAGGTCGTCAGGGGTATAAAAACAGGCAGCCGACACCATTACATCAGTTTTTCTTGCTCCAAATTTCAGAAGACCCCCAAATAGGGAGCTAAGTTATGGTGGGGAAAAATACCAATACCCCTGAAAGGGGTGAGTAATAGCCATAGGGAGGAGAGAGAAAAAACAGGGGGGCTAGCGGGAGGGAAACCAGGACTGCAACAGTCAACACACTCAAATATCTACATTTATGGTAAGTGTACACAACTGTACTATGTTCTTCATGTTTCACTGTTGCAGTCATCACACACGGGTGGATTCCCAAAGCTGAAGAAGGGTGGAGGCAATCAAGAAGAGTTAGGGCTGGCTAGTATGCCCTGCAGGACTGCTGTAGCAAAACCTGCCCTGGATTTGGAAAAGATAGGCAGGTGGTAATGCTTGGTGAAGGTGTGTACAGAACTCCAGGTAGCAGCTTCCAGACTGTCCCTGGTAGGGACTCCCCTGAGAAATGCTGTAGAGGTAGACATTGCCCTAGTGGAATTTGTTCTGACCCCCTGAGGGGTTGGTTTCCCATGGTGCTTGTAGCAGAAATGGATGCAGTGTGCTACCCATTTCGAAACTGTTTGTTTTGAAATGGCCTTGCCCTCTGCCCCTATTGCAAAGCTGACTGGTAACTGGTCAGATCTTCTGAAGGGCTTAGTCCTATCAATGCAGAATCTGAGCTGTCTGCGCACATCCAAGGAGTGCAGGATCCTTTCCCCTTTATTCTGAGGATTAGGGAAGAAAGTTGGCAACTGGATGGATTGGTTTAGAGCCACGCTGGGCACCACTTTAGGCATAAAGGAAGGGTTCGTCCTGAGGGAAACCCAGTCAGCATAGAAAATAACGAAGGGTTCCACAGCCATAAGTGCTTGTAGCTCAGACACTCTTCTAGCTGAAGTGATGGCCAGAAGCAAGGCTGTTTTCCAAGAGAGGAATTTTAACTCTGCTGACACTGCAGGTCCGGGGGGGGGGGTGAGCTTTTCCAGTACAAAGTAAAGGTCCCAGGTGGGGGTGGGTGCTCTCCTAGGCGGTCTTAAGTTGTTTGCCTCTCTCAGGAACTGTTTGATATGAGGGTGCGAGAAGAGAGGTGGCTCCGTGTTGTAATGAGCTGAAATGGCTGAGGCATGTATCTTAATGGAGGAGAAGGACAGGCCTCTGTGGAGTAGATCTGCTAAGTAATACAGGATTAGAGGCAGGGAGGGCAGAGTTGTGTCCTCTCCTTTAGATCGAATCCAGGAGCAGTACCTTTTCCACTTATCAGCATAGGATTTTCTTGTACTGGGTCTTCTGGCTTCAAGAATGATGTCCAGCACCTGTTTGCTTAGGGTTGCTGGGGGAGAATTCAATGAATAAGCCAGGCTGCAAGATTTAGGGCTTGCAGTTGTGGATGCAAAATCTGTCCCTCCTGCTGAGAGAGCAGGGTTGGGTTCTGTTGTAGGTGCCAGGGTGGCACCGGTAAAAGGCTGCGCAGGAGTGGGTACCAGTGCTGGCGTGGCCAGTCCGGGGCAGTCAGAATTGTCCTTGGTTTGTCCTGTCTTATCTTGAGTAATACTCTTGAGAGAAGAGGCAGAGGGGGAAAGGCATAGATTGAGAGATTTACACATTGAAAAGAAAGGGCATCCACTTTCCAGGCCCTGCTGTGAGGGTTCCTGGTGCAGAATTTGCTGAGCCAGTGGTTGTAGGGTGAGGCAAAGAAATCCACCTCTGGGGTCCCCCATTTCTGAATCAGAGGTTTGAAGGTGCTGGGCTCCAATTGCCACTCATGTGGGTCTAAGAGATTTTTGCTTAAGTCGTCTGCCAGTAAGTTTTGTTTGCCTGGCAGGAATTGAGCTTGCAGATGGACTTGCATGTCCAAAGCCATGTTCCACAGGGCCATGGTTAACCTGCAGAGTGGGTAAGAGTGGGTTCCCCCTGCTTGTTGATGTACCACATAACTGTGGTGTTGTCTGTTTTTATTACAAGTTGTCCTGGAAAGAGTAGGGATCTGAAAGCTGTCAGGGCATTCTGCACAGCTAGCATCTCTTTTTGGTTGATGTGCAGATGAATTTGACTTGGCTCCAGTGGCCCTGAAAGCATTTGCTGTCCATGTGTGCTTCCCAGGCATAGTCTGATGCATCTGTGGTTAAGGTCTGGGCAGCGTGGGGTTCAGTAAAGGGCAGTCCCCTGTTGTGGTTGCATGCTTCTGCCCACCAAAGGAACTCTGTCCTTATACAGGGTATGATAGGAATGACTGTTTCCAGGTCCTGAGAATGTTGGCACTAAAGACTTTTTAAGTACCAATGAAGTTTCCTCATATGCAGTCTTGCATATGGAATTAGCAGTATACAAGAGGCCATGAACCCTAGGGCCTGCAGTATTTTTCTTGTGGATAGCTGGGTTCTGGTGGCCATTTTTTTTGAAGTAGGCTGTCAGCTAGACTTGTTTTTCTGAAGTGAGGAAAGCCATCTGGGAAGTTGTGTCCACGCTTGCTCCCAGGAATACAATCTTTTGACTGGGTACAAGTTCTGATTTCTTTTCGTTGATGGTGTACCTCAAGGAAGTGAAGGTTTTTCAGAAATGTCAGGCTTGCTCCCAGGAATACAATCTTTTGACTGGGTACAAGTTCTGATTTCTTTTCGTTGATGGTGCACCTCAAGGAAGTGAAGGTTTTTCACAAATGTCAGGTGCTGCAACAGCAATTCCTGACTGTCCACCTGAATCAGGCAGTCGTCCAAGTACGGGTAAATTTGGATATTTCTCTGCCTGCAGTAAGCAATGGCTGAAGCCAGGCATTTTGTGAATAATCTGGGTGCAGTGGATAAGCAAAAGGGAAGTGCAGAAAACTGATAATGCATAGATCCAGCCCTGAAACATGGATACTTCCTCAGCAAAAGGTTGAGATCCCTCATCAAATCCTCTAAAGCTAGCTATGAAAACAGATTTGCAAGCAGATAGTAAAGAAAAAAACAAGGCTTTCTATAGTTATGTAAAGAATCTCCATGGCAATACTCAGATTTGCTCTGAGCTACTGCACAAATGTATCTCCTATACAGAGCCAACAGATATTGCAACTATACTGGGGGAATAGATTCAGTGCTAACTTTACCCCTCCCCCCCAAAAGGACCAATCATAATACCAGTAGACTGCCAGACACCCAGTATTACTGCTGCACAGGTTAAAACAGAACTGTCCAAGGCCAAGAACGCAGCTCCTATGGGACCTGAAAGTATCCCTGGCTGTGTTCTACATGAACTACAGAGTGAAATAGCCCCTCACCTGTGTGCCCTGTTCAATCACAGCCTCACCGAATGGCAAACTGCTACAGTCATCCCTCTCCACAAAGGAGGAGTGACTACAGACCCCGGGAACTATCGCCCCATTAGCCTGACAAGTCTGAAATGTAAAGCTATGGAACGCATCATCATGGCCCTAATAAACAGGGAGGGTCTATATTAAATTCTCAAAAGCAATGTCGAATCTGACATTGTCGACACGAGAATATTGAATGCAAGTGGTAAACGGAAATCTCCATAAGGGGAGATTTCTGTTTACTGCAATGTAGTGCGGTCTGGAGTTGGTATATTTAAGTAGCGGGGGGTGTGGAGGTGCAGGGGGGTTTGCCCCCCTGCTTAAACTCATCTGCGTACTTTTTTCTTTTTTTTTGTCTTTTTATAAGGTCGATGTTTGAAGACATCGACCATATGTTGTTCAATGTTTTCAAACATTGATCTTATAATATAGACCCAACAAGGATATAGGGAATCTCCGAACTCTGGATCCTACACAGTTTGGTTTTGTGAAGGGTAGATCATGCTGGCTCAACTTGACCGACTTCTTTGAGTCAATCAACAGAGCTGTGGATGAAGGTAAGGTGGTTCATACAGCCTACCTTGGTCTGGCCAAGGCCTTTGATACCATTCCCCACTCAGGAAAAACTTACTAAGCTAGGCATCAACCCCTATATCACTAGGTGGGTTGCAAAATGGCTCACAGATAGAATCCACAGTGTGAAAGTAGCTGACTCCAAGTCAGACTGCCGACCAGTCACGAGTGGAGTCCCACAGGGTTTGGTCCTGGGTCCTCTTCTGTTTTTCTACTTCTCTGAAGTCCAGGCCAACAAGAAGGGACTCTGGCTGACAAAGTTCGCAGATGATTGCAAGTTGGGAGCTATTATTAACTCCCTAAGTGATGCTGACATCCTACAGAAAGGCCTCAATGAGACCAACGACTGGTGTCAGAACCATGGCTTTAAGCTCAATGCCAAAAAATGTGTCTTCATCCCCCTTGGGAAAAACTCGATTCCCTTGAATTACCACATTGATGGTAGTCCACTGAACACAGAAGGCATTATAAGAGATCTGGGAACACAGGTTGACAACAACCTCTCTTTTGACCACCACCTTGCCACTGTGATCAGAAAGTCCTTCTATGTGGCACATCTCATTACTAAGGGCTTTGCATCCAGGAAGAAAGAGGTCGCTGTCTCCCTCTACTCTTCCCTCATTAGGCCAATCATAGAGTACAACGCCCCATTTGGCATGTACCTCACTAGACACCCGCAACAACTGGAGAGGCCGCAAAAGTACCTCACAAAGAGGATCCTAGGCCTTAAACACTTGGCCTATATGGACAGACTCAAAAAACTCCAACTATTCTCTTTCTCATATCTCCTACTTAGAGGCGATCTCTGTTTGACTTACAAAGCCATGTCTGACCCAGCTCTGTTAGAAAAGCTACATCTAAAGAAATCACAATCCCTCCGCACCACATGCTCCAGAGACCTCAGCCTCACTACTACAATCAACAGAACATGCTGGAGGGACAGGTTCATAACCCAGAGATTGCCCATGCTATGGAATAGACTTCCCATACATGTCAAGCAGAGCACCTCACTGTCCCTCTTCAAGAGAACTCTTGATGAGTGGATGGGAAATAGAAAATTCACCCCGGGGATCACTCCAGTGGCTTTACTCGACAGAGGCACTAGGAACTAAGGCTGGGTGGCACGATACCAGGGTATTCCTATGGGCTAGGCTTGTAAAGGCTCTAGGGCCATTAGCCTAGTACACACCTATGAACTTATGACTCCCTTAATCGGATGTGCAGATAGGCTTCTTTTAAGTCTAGGGTGATTAACCAGGCATCCTTGGCTAGCATACGCAGAAGCTGTTGCAGGGTAAGCATTTTGAATTTTGGTACCACCAGGAAGGTGTTGAGAAGTGAAAGATCCAGGATTCTGTGCCAAGAGCCCTCTTTTCTGGGTACCAGGAGGAATCTGGAATACAATACTAGACCTATCTGTTCTACTGGAACCGGCTGAATAGTTCTGATGGAGAGCAGGGAAAGAACTTGGCTTTGAGCCTCTGCCCAATGGTTTGGTGGAAGGTCTGGGTTGGCAATGAGTGGAAGTAAAATTTGTACCCCTGGGATACAATGTTGAGGACCTATCAGTCTTGTGTGATGGGCATCCATTTTTTTGCATGAAGGGCAAGCTTTCCTCCTAGGGGCATCAGCAATTGGGCAGGGATTGGGAGTGGAGTAGAGAAGTCATTGTGAGTTTTTTCCATAAGGAGGTGGCTTACCACTCCCTGCTTTGGGGGTGGGGCTCTCCATTGCTTAGACCTCTGCATACCCTGAGACTGTAGTCTGGGTGGTCTGCTTCCCCTGGGTCTGGCTTGAGATGGCCTGGAGGGGGCTGGAAAGGACCAGTGTTTGGAAGGGCAATGCCTACTGAATCTAGGGGATTGTACTTGTAAGAATTCTTTAACAGTCTGCATAGACTTAGCTTTTTCTTCCATCTTTTTAAGAACTTCTTCTGCTTTGGTGCCAAACTGTCCTTGTTCAAAGGAGCATCTAGTAACTTTGATTTAACATGGTCTGGCAAAGTCTGCTCCTTGAGTCAAGCATGCCTTCTCAGTACAGAACCAGTGACTGCTGCCGGGCAAGATGCTTCTAGGGAGTCAAAGGCACACTGCAAATTATGCTTGCTGACTTGGCTTGCAGAGTGCATAAGCTCCTGCAATTCTTTATTTTCTGCACAGTCTGTAAAGGTAGCCACTTTTTGTTTAATAAGTGCCATAATATGTTGCTGGTACTTCAGCATGTGCAACTGACAATTCAATGCCCTAATAGCAAGAGTTATAGAGGTATATACCTTCTTATCCCATCTGTCCAAAACTGTGGAATTCCCGTCCGAAGGGGTGGGATTCTTGGCTGTAGTTGCCTTGTTACCTTTAGGCCCCTGGGAAATGATCTCTAGGTCAGCAGTAGGATTCTTGAAAAGAAATTTGTGAGTGTCAGGTACTCTGTAGTACCGGTCTGGTTTCCTAGGGGCAGGAGGTGTAAAGTATCAGGAGTAAGACTGCGTTCCATAAAAACATCAACAACTTACAGGACAGGGGGTACTGCTAAAGGCCTGTGCTGTGGCAAATCTAGGAATTCTGAGTCTCTTTTTGGACTGAGGATAGTCTTGGCATTCCCAGTGGAAATGCTCTCAAATACGTACAGTTTCACCAAAAGAAAAATCCTCTGGAGGGGAGGCACAGGGAATGGATTCCTCTGCATCTGAATCCTCATAAGCAGATAAGGGCATGTCTTCATAATCAGATACCTCAGAATCATCGGAATCCTAGTCTGTTGAAACTGCAGGGGACTGGTCTCTTTTCCTCTTAGCAGTGGAAGGCTGACTTCCCCTAATCAGCGTAATAAGGTCTTCTGCCATTCCAAGCATTTGTCGTTGTGGCATGTGAGTAGATGCATGCGCTTTGGTCGGTTTTCTAGGGGTAGTGCATACTCTAGGCCTAAGAAACTTGGTAGGTTTAGATAAAAAAGAAGTTGTTAGTTTGAGTCGAACATTGGTTGAGCAAAGAACTATCTCAGAAGCCGGTCCGGTGCCTGCACAGTGGCTCCAGTCCCATCCAAGGTAGAGACACCCACAGGTTCCATAGTCCAAGAAGAGTCTCATGGCATACTGGACTCTGAATGGGTCTCGGTAGAGACCTACGAATCCACTGAAGCGGGCATCAGGGGCTGCGAAAGGGCCTCACTGAGTACCGGCGAACTGGCGACTAGCTTAACAGAAGCATCATCAGTAGCTTTGGACCTATGCGGTCTGTCTTGGTCTGTGTCCTTAATTTTTTTTCGGAATATTGGTAGTTGTATGGCTTACTGAAGCCATTTCAGAATACAGAGATCGAGAACAAAAGAATTTAGCGACAATGAGAACCCGACGATGAATGGTTCGGGCACTGAACAAGGCACAAAACTGAAAGCAAGGTACGTCGTGGTCTGGGCCTAAACACGTGAAGCACTAAGAATGAAAATCTCTGTGTGGTATTTGCTTTTCACAGGCAATACAATTGTTAAATTTTTCTGACATTGGTTAGAGCAAGAAAAAAGGATCCCCAATGGGGTACTTAGCTGTAGAAGACTTCAGGATTATTCAATTCGTAAACAAAAATTCAGGTAGCAGCCGACCAGCACTTGTGAACTGCTTCTGCTTTGGGCTCCTCGGCAAGAAAGACTAATGTAATGGCGTCGGCTGCCTGTTTTTATACCCCTGACGACCTGACGTCAGTCCTGGAGCGACAGCATCCAACGCAGAAACACTAAGTCTCTGGTATTCGGACAGACTGTGGGCTACCTGCAGGCAGACAACCCAAGTGTGATGATTGCAACAGTGAAACACGAAGAACATCAGGTAATTTTACTGGAAAAGCACACCCAGACTCTGCCACAACTTGCTGTAAGGGAAAGGTTAGTTTGCTTTTTCTTTCTTGCATTTTGTATTACTTTACTGCCTTCTATTTTGCATATTGTCATTTGTTTTCTTTACACTGCGTTTTAGTAGTAGCACGGAAACTCAACAACACAGCAATAAATTCCAGGCAAAATCATCACAACACAGCTTTAATGAACCAACACAACAGCAACTTATTCAGTAAGTGCTTTCGTCTAGTGTCAGACTTCTTCAGACTGAATAAGGTAAAAGACATCAGCCATTTATACTAACATTCATCTAATTAATTGCCTCAAATTAAATAATTATAAAATCAATAAGTTAATAATCACAACTGCTACTGTGTTTTACTTGTATTCTGCTGTTAATTGCATATTAAAACTAGGAAAGGGACCACAGCTGTGTCTCTGTGTCGCACACAAATTTTTCTTTTCATCATTCTTGACAAGCTAATTCTTTGTTTTCAGTAACTAATGCTTGATTTGTTTCTAATTTCAGAATTATCTGCCTAAATACTTCATCCTTAAACTTTCAGGGTCTACTTATTAGTTTCCCCTCAAGTGTCTGGCAGTGCCCTGTATAAACACTGATACCCCGAGTGACATTTTTTCCTGTAAAAGCACGACTGAAATTTCACCAATACCTAGTTGCACACAGGACAACTAGTCTGCAGTGACAGGCAGTGTCCCTCCCCAAAGTTGCAAACTGGGTACTCCTGACATTGCTTTATATTCTCACTCCAACTGTCTAATCAATATAAAAGGTATGTTGCCATGGATGTGAACTTTCCCACTATCTCCATTACCAGCTTGGCAGATATGGGCACCCCGCGGCAATGCAGAAACTGCCTCATGTTTACTGACAACCAGTTAATTCTCAAACAAACTAATATGTCAGGTGAGAGATATATTTACACAATGTCACTGGAGGCAAAGCTCTCACAAAAAAGTACTTTTAAAGTCAATAAGGTTGTCAGTAGTACACACGCTGCAACCAGCACACATAATTTAAAACAGACATATAGACCCACATATGTTGAGGCACATAAATGTCACCTTACTAAACCCCAAAGACCTCCTAGATGAAGTTCACATACATAACAAATACACTCAGCAGCACCAAATGCACTTTTTCAAAACAACACCCACATCAGCACACAGAGCCACGTTTCATGGAGCCTCTACTTCAAAGTCCGTAAGACAAGCCACCACACAACCCAACATTCTAGACATTGGAGATTCCAGTGTGAGACACACTGATGTCCCTCTCACTGGGCTGAGTAAAGAGAAAGTCATTGTCAGTTGCATATCAGGGGCTAGGATCCACCACATTATGCACGCACTCAGGTCATTGGACCACAAGTACTAGTATGACTCAGTCATAGTCCATGTGGGTATAAATGACCTGAGATGTACCTCCCTAGACTAAATGAAGAGAGACATCATGGAGCTCTCAGAACATGTGTCCTAGGCTGGTATGAGCCTAGCATTGAGCATTTTCCCTTCTCCATGGATGATGCCACAATACAACCAAAAGGTGATTGACTTTACTAACTCGCTTAGTTTCTGGCGTCATTCTAAGGGGGTGCAATATTTCATAGCATGGAAGGAGATGGCCAACAGACCATGCTGCTTTGCCAGGGATGGTCTACACCTCTCCCATCTAGGCTTTCAAATATTAGCTAAAACATTGTCTTCCCCATAGTGCGTTTTTTAGACAATGCCTAACTGAAAGCACTTCTGACATAGCAAATCAAAACCAAGAAAATCTAAAGGCATTACTGCTCAATGCTAGCAGTCTAAACAAAAAACTTCACTCCTTAGAAGCTCTCTTCACTCTAGGGAATGCTTATGTCTGTGCGGTCACAGAGACATGGTTGAAAGCTGCGGACAGCACACGAACAGTGCGAGGTTATACAAATAAAACCTGGACCACCAGCTAACCATGGAATATTCAGGGACTACTCTAAGTTTAACTTCCTGCTATTAAGTGATAACCTGGCACAATTTAAAGCCCCTGAGATCACTGCTGCCTATGCAGAACTGTTCACAGAAACCCTGCACAAGCATGTTAATAGCTGCATAGAGGCAGCTGTACCCACCAGGAATAAGTACAGAACTTAAAAAAAAACAAATAAAAAAAAAACAAGCCACCCTGGTGGAATCACAAAATCAGTAGGCTGTATAACAGAAGGAAGAAAATTACGGCAAAAATTAGGAGGTGTGGCACCCAGAAGGATAAAAGCACACTCAAACTAAACAAGTAACTCACAGACAAATAAAGTCCATCAAAGCCAAATCTGAGATAAATTTGGCCTCCCAGGACAAGGACGATCATAAAGCATTCTTTAGCTATGTCTGCAACCTCAAAGGCAACAAAAAACTGTGCGCAGAGCTCATTGTAAATGGAGCTACCAACACTGAGCCAGATGATATAGCAAACTACTGGCTGACAAATTCAGCTCCAACTTTACCCCTCTCTCCCCATCAACCTTCCATCAGGAAATACCATCAAATACAACTCCCCCTGCTATCACTAGGGAACAGGTCCTTAAACCTCTAAGGACAAGAATAAATGGGCCCAGACAATATCCTAGGATGACTTTGAAATAGCACGAAATCTGGAATTTTTATTTAACTTTAGCCTCCAAACAAACTTTGTGCCTCATGAATGGAGAACAGCAACAGTCAGCCCTTTGCACAAAGGTGGGCAACCTGCAGCCCTGGAAACTACAAACCCATAAGTCTAACTAGTCTTATACGCATAGCCATGGAAAGAATTATCATGAAAATGATCAATAATGATGTAGTAAACCTTCAGACACTGGACCCAACCCAGTTTGGTTTCATCAAGGGCAGGTCATGCCTACTCAACCTGGTGGATTTCTTTGAGAAGGTCATAAAAGCAATGGATGAGGGCAAAGTGGTTTTCACTGCCTACCTTGACCTGGCCAAGGCATCTGACACAATACCCCACTCGGGCATTGCTGAGAAAGTCAAAAGGTTAGGAACAAACCCATATGTCATCCAATGGATAGCCAACTGGCTCACAGACAGGTCCCAGGAAGTTAGAATTGGCAGTCCAAGGATCAGTCCTTGGCCCGCCCCTTTTTGGTATTTACTTCTCTGAAGTCAAGGCCAATTTCAATGGTCTCTGACTGATAATTTGCAGATGACTACAAATTAGGAGCAGTCACTGACAAAAATGTTCTCCCAGAAGGGCTGACAGAGACAAATCACTGGTGTCAGAACCATGGACTAAAACTTAAATGCCAAGAAATGTGCAACAGTATCCTTCAGGAAGGCATCCACCCCTAGTAACTATCATATTGACAACACACCCCTCAGTGTTGACCCAGAAGTCAGTGACTTAAGGACATACATAGACACAGACAGTAATCTAGCCTTTGACCATCACGTGTCTACAGTAGTGAGGAAATCATTCAATGATGTAAAAGTTATAAACAAAAGTATGGCATCTAAGTCCAAGTACGCCATTGCTCCACTGTATTTAGCATTCATGAAACCCATCACTGAGTAAAATGCCTTCTTTGGTATATATCTAACCAGGCATATCCAACAAGTGGTAACTGTCCACAGAGGTTCCTCACTAAGAGAATACAGGGCATAAGTAAAATGTCCTATGCAGACGGCCGTAAGGCCCTATATCTCTATATTCTGTCTCCTACAGGCTGTTGAGGGGAGATTATGCCTGGCTTACAGGGCGGTTGTCAGACCACACTCTGATGGACCTCCTGCATACCCACAAAACAAAGAGCACCAGAAATACCCATTCTAAAGACTTAAACCTTGCAAGTCATATAAATATGACCTGCTGGAGAGACAGGCATGGATCTCAGAGACTTCGTTTCTGGAACAGGCTCCCCACCCATGTGAAGCAGAGCTCCTCCCTAACCCAATTCAAGTGCAACTTGGACAAGTGGATGGAGAACAGGAAATTCATCCCTGACATGGCACCTATGTCCCTAATGGACACAGGCAACCTGTAAATGATTCAGCTCCCAAGCTCCTGCTTGTAAATGTTTCATCTCACAAGCCCCTTCTTACACTTATCAAGTGTACCAGAACTTGTCAGAGATTTGGGATGCATGGCTAGGCTTAAATAGGCCCTTGTGGTCATTAGCCTGGTAAACACCTATGAACCAGGAACGTGTGTTTCAGGAATATGAGTTGGGAGATTTTAAAAATTCCCTACAGAGTACTATGTCAGAAATATAGGGGAAGCAAATGGCTGTAAGGGAATAATTCTTTTGAGCTGGGACACAGGATCTGAATTGCCTATTTTTATGCGTACAAGATGAGATTAAATACTTAAGTGCATAGATTCAAAAAGATTGTTATGCCAGCTAAGGAAAGACAGAAATTTGTTAAACAAAAACTGAGAAGCTGGAAACTCTTGATTATGGACACTTATAGTAAAATACAAACAGTGAAAATGAGTTTAATCCCTTTAGTCTTGTAAACAGATCAGGCACATTTCATTAACCAGAGAAGTTGTGGATGATGATTAAAGAGTTGAAGAAATTTATTTGTGAGGATAAGACAAGAGTTTAGGGGGATAAGCTGACTCACCCACAGAAAAAAGGTGGTTTAAGGTTACCTGATATGAAGGGGTACTTTAGAGCTAAGCAGTTAAGGCTCACCAACATAACTCAAACAGAAGGTTATAAATCAATTTGGAAAGGAAGAATGATGAAGTGGGGTCAGAGAGAAACAAAGACAGACTAAGGTTTTGGCTGCAAGTCTTTAACTAGAAATAACAAGAATACAGATTATTACATTCATAAATTTGCATAAAGTATTCCAAAAACCCAGGCAGCGCAGGAAAGGAGAAATGAGATTTTGCCAATAGGGATGACTGCAAGCAAGATTACAGAGAGTAAACAAGAAGGGGCTGAAGGAAATTAAAGGGACAAAGGTATTGAGAGAAAAATAATTTAGGAGAGAAAGGCAAAACATTGAGAAGAGGCTTAGCAGAAGTTTGGACTATAGGTTAGAGACTACCTCCCCTATCAGAGATCAAATAAAGTATAGGCAAACAGACGGGGATAGGGGAGTGCTAAAGAAAAGCACTGTTAGATTTTTTAGTCGAGTCTATATTAAAAGTGACTGTTAAAAAGGAAAAGTTAGTTGGGCATATAAAATATAACATAACTACAAATCAAATCAGAGGAGGTTAGAAAAAAATGGGAAAAAAATAGAAAAGCAATTTAAGAAGGAACAATGGGGAGAAATCTGTAACACTCCCAAGTACGCATCAAAGTCTGGAAGATTTTTGCATAGAAGTGGTTACATAAAAAAGAAGTTGTGTCTTACCATAACGTTCCATCTGTGTTGTTGATCTTCTTTCATTCATCACTGATGAGTTTGGTTTAGAGCCCTCGGAACTGAGTTGGCCTTTTACCAAGCACGTGCCAGCCAAAAACCCTCGAGCTAAGCTTCTACCCAGAATGCCCTTCTCCCTGTTACCTCAGATTGAGTTTGCTAGAGAAAGAGAAGTAAAGCAGAGGCCACTTCTGTGCAAATACCCTAGGACACCACTTGAACCCAAAGCATCCCCCAGGAGCCTTTGGAGGGGGAAGGAGGGTGGGATGTGATGAATGAAAGAAGATCAACAACACAGATGGAACATTATGGTAAGACATAACTTCTTTATCTGATGATGTTAATCTTCTTTCCACTCATCACTGATGGGACAAAATCCCAAGCTACCTTGAGGTCCATGGGCAGCCCTTATGGAAGAACATTCCTGAGTACCACTGAGCCAAAGGCAGCTCTCTCTCTGGAGACCAAGTCCAATTTGTAATGACTGATAAAGGTATGAGGTTTAACCCAAGTGGCTGCTGCACAAATGTCATCCATGGAAGCCCTGGAATGGAAAGCTACAGATGTTGCCATAGATCTAGTGCAGTGAGCTTTAACCTTTGGCATAGGTTCTTTTGTGAGGGAATAGATAAAACGCATGCAGTCCCTTAGCCATTTTGATAATGTAACCTTGGAAGAAGAATTTCCCATTCTAGGCCCACAAAAGGAGATGAAAAACTGTTCAGACTTACAGATAGGCTTGGTCCTGTCTAGGTAGAATCTCAGTTGCCTATGTATATCCATGGAATGTAGGCAGTACTCTACTTTATTGGAAAATTTCGGAAAGAACACTGGTAGAGCAATGGTCAGGTTAATGGAAAAATCAGAAACAACTTTGGGAAGGAAGGATGGGTTTGTCCGGAGTGAAACTCTGTTTTTATGGAAGACCAGATAGGGCCTCTTGATGCACAATGTCTTCAGCTCAGAGACCTGTCTGGCTGACGTGATGCCTACTAAGAACAAAGATTTCCAGGACAAGAACTTTAGGTCACACTTCGCTGTGGGTTCAAAGGGTTTTTGAGTCAAAAACTGAAGGACTAAAGTGAGGTTCCATGGTTCCACAGGCTGTCTGACAGGAGACCTGATATGAGAGGTTCCCTTGAGAAAGGTTTTGCATAGATGTAAGGATATGAGAGGAGTGCCATCTATACCATTGTGGAAATTAGAAATCGCCACCAGGTGTACTCGTGCAGTAGAAGCAGAGGCTCCATTATCAAAAAACTTATCCAAGTATTGCAGCACCACAGTCACTGGAGTCGAATACGGGTCTAGCATGTTATCCTTAGACCAGATGGAGAAGCTTTTCCATTTATCCTGATATAGTCTTCTGGTGGATGGTTTATGACAGGCCAGAATGATGCTCCGAACAGGTGAGGTGAGATGAGATTAGCTTGCCTGGCAACTAATGGAAGTGGAGGAACCAAGCCGTTAGCTTGAGACTGGACATATTCGGGTGGCTCAACCCTTGGGGGTGAGTAATCAGATCTGGAAGAGGGTCCAGAATCCACAGTGGGTATACTAGGTAAGGCCGAAGGAAGGGGAACCAAACTTGTCGAGGCCAGAATGGGACTATGAGGATCACCTTGCATCTCAACCAAAAAGCTTTCTTTAGGAATTGTGGAATCAAGGGAATAGGAGGGTAAGCGTAAAAAAGTCCCGTGGGCCAACTGTGGATCAGAGCATCCCCCAGGGACCCCCCCCCCTCCAGGGGAAACAAGGCGAAATAGCTGCTGCACTTGTTGTTCGATGGTGAGGCAAAAAGATCGCAGCAAGGCTGGCCCCAGTGCCTGAAGATTTTGGTCGCCACCTTGGGGTTGAGGGACCACTCGTGAGGCAGGAGAATGCATCAGCTCAGTTTGTCCGCAATTATGTTGCAGCTCCCCGGGATATGCGTTGCTATCAGAAAATGGTTGGAAGCTATCACCCACTGCCAAATTCTCATGCCCTCTCGAGACTTGCTTGTTGATATACCAGACTACCAACATGTTGTCTGACTGAATTGCAATTGTCCCAGAAGGGAAAACCGGATGAAAGTCCTGCAAAGCTAACAGCATCACTCTCAGTTCTAGAATGTTGATATGCAGGTGGACCTCTGACGTGGACCATGCATCTTGGGCTGTCTTTCCCTAGAAATGTCCCCCCACCCAATCAGGGAAGCATCCGTGGTCACAATGTCCCTAGGCCGAGGGGATTGAAATGGGCAACTCCAAAGTTCTGCATCTAGCCTCATCCACCAAAGGTAGTCCTGCTTTGCAGGAGTTGGTCATGTGAATATGGTAACTGAGGGGGTGATAGTTCAGGAACCACTGACAAATGGGAAGCCACTGCAGGATTCACATGTGTAGCTTCGCTAGGGGCACTACTGGAATTGAAGGTGCCATGGATCCTAGAGCCTGAAAAACCTCCCTTGCTTAAACTTTTGTTTGACAGAGTATTACCCGGAGCTGGAACCTCAATCGCTGGAGTCTCTGATTCGGGAGTGACACAAGACAGGACCGGGTATTGAAAATTGCTCCAATGAATTCTATTTGTTGTGTAGGAGTAAGGTTTGATTTCTCCCAATAAATTATTCCCAAATATTTTGCCAGAGTGTGTATAATGCAGTGCTGTTACCAGAAGATGCTCGGTGGGGGCGGTGAGGAGCCAGTCGCCCAAATATGGAAACACCCAGAATCCTTGTAGTCTCAAATGAGCTGTGACCACTGCCATGCACTTCATAAACACACTGGGGACTACAGAGAGACTGAATGGCAGGGCACAAAATTGATAATGACTGGCCCATAGCCGGAAGCGAAGCAGACTCCTGGAGCATTTGTCCATTTTGATGTGGTAATACACATCCCGGAGATCTATCGAGCACATCCAATTGCCTTCCCTTAAAAAAGGGAGAATGGACTGAACCATGACCATCTGGAATTTGATCTGGGAGACGGACTTGTTCAAGCTGCTGAGATCCAAAATGGGTCTTCAGTCTCCTGTCTTTTTTGGCACTAAAAAGAATCTTGAGTAGAATCCGGATCCACACTGGTCTGGTGGGACCGGTTGGATGGCTTTTTTTTTTGAGACAGCTTTATTATCTCTGAAGCTGCTTCTTCCCTTTAAATGGGTGGAACATCGGGAAGCTTTTTTGGAAGATTTGGTTGACAAGAAAGGGGAATGGTGTAACCTCTGGTGATTGTACTCTGCATCCAACAATTGGTGGTAACAGATTGCCAGGCAGCTTGGTGCAGAGAAAAATGACCCCTGACTGCTTCCAGGAGCGCTGGTAAGGCTGTCCAGAGAAGTAGTCCCCAGAGCCTTGGTTACAAGGACCCCCTCTGCCTCTGTAGGAGTGTCTTCTGGGATTGTTACCCCCTCTGGCCCTGGGGGCATCATCACCAAGTGCGGCAGGGGAAAGGGCGCTGAGATTTTTGCCACATTTTCCCACTCCTCTGATTCCTGGAGAAGGTTCGTTGAAGATTGGAAAATCGTAGGCCTACAGCAGACAGGGTCTTGCTGTCTTGCTCATGCCTGGCTAGCGTGTCCTTCACCTTAGGGCCAAAAAGGGACGATTCTTTGATGGGAGCATTCAAAAAGGAAGACTTGAAGAGGTCCACGAGGTCACAAATGATAGCAACCACATGGACAAGTTGCAGATTGACTCCAGGGTTGCGAGCTGTGAGGCCACTTTGTCCCTGACCTCATCAGACAGCTGTCCTGCGATTGTCCCAGAGAGTTTGGAGATCAAGTCCCTCCGGAGCCTCGTAAAATGTGCCAAACAGTTCAGCGACCATATAGCAAAGGTCCCTGATGCAAAAACTCACTTCCCAAGTCTGTCCACTACCTAGGACTCTCTGTTGGGTGGGTGGACAGTGGGACTTTCCTCAGCCAAGTCCATTTTCGTGGCCATCACCACCACCATAGCATCGACTGGTAACCCTCTGGACCAATTTGGGTTCTTCTCTGGAGGGGAAAGAATTTTGTCAGGTCTCCGAGGGATCGCCTCAATAGAATTAGGGTTCTTCCAAGCACGCTGCATGACGAGCTCATCGGCAGCCGGGGTCACCCAAGAGGTAGAAGGCCGGGTGCAGAAAGCCTGCAGGAACACTGACTCCTCAGATGAAGGGTTGGAGGGTTTCCAGTCACCTCTCTGTTTTAGCATTTCCAGGATGTCTCCGAAAGAGACATCACAAGGTGACCGTGGGGACCCTTCACCATCGTAATCGGTGTCTTCCGTTAAAGACTCCTCGGGCGAGTCCATGTGCTTCCTCTTGCACATCCTCTTTCGAAGGGGGCTCCAAGGAGGACTCTGAAGAGCAGGTACCCTGAACAGGGGTGTCCTGCGGCTTCTCTGCCTGGTGCCATGGGGGGATGACCTGTGGCAGCTGTAACTCAGAGGGCAAAAACTGTGGTTCCAATGTCAACGGAGTGTTTCCAGAAGCAGGAACCCTCTCCACTGCGTGGAAAGCAGGTCCACCCAAAGAGGGATGGGAGCCCGGAACTGAGAAATACAACCTCGGGGCCGGGGTCACACCCTGCTCCAGTGAACCCGGCCCCACAGATTGAGCCTCAAGCAGGATCGGTGCAGACATGGTGGTCGGCAAAGAGGATGGAACCAAAGACAAACAGGGAACCGTGCCTAGAGCTGAGGCAACCTGCCCCCCCAATCCCCAGACTGAGGAAGGAACAGTTCCGCAGGAACCGAGGACCAAAGAGGCAAACCCAGAGCCTGAGTGAATCCATTATAGGTGCAGAGGTGATGGGTTCTGAGAAGGATGTCTGATGCAGAAAGCTTCGGAACTGGAATGGTCAAAGGAGTGTAAGGAGGAGTCCGTGGAGAAACCAACCCAAGTCCTGCAGGCGGATGGGTCTTAGAAAGTGTGGATATCCCCCTGGCTGCCAACAGCTGGTCCACAAGACGCACCACATCATGTTCTGACAGGCTTCTTGTGGATCTAGTGGATACTCCAGACGGAACGGACTATACATTTGGTCCAGGAACGGATCTACAGAAGGGGAGTATCGGGTCCATGGTGCAAGATCTGCTGGCACCGATGTCTCTGAGACTGGGATTAATGGGGTCAAATCCAACTTGGTCAAAAAAACACTCGGTGCAGAAGTGGCACTCTGAGCCGAAGAAGTTGGTTCCAATATCATAACAGATGAAGGTATCAAAGGAGTTTCTTGAGCTGTAGTGGCCACAGGTGCCGGAGTTGTAGTAGGCATAGTGAGGTCTATTGTCGGTGCCGAAGCTGACGCTTGTATCATAGGTTTCGAGATGCTCGGAGCCGACAGGGATGGAGCCGCAGAGGCAGATTTATGCTCCAAGGACAACTTGGGGACCTTAGATTTCACATGTTTACTCTGATCACCCGAGGGTGAGGAGGGAAATGAGTGGGACCTCTTTTTGTCTTTTGCAGCTGGGGTTGAGACCTCCATCGCAGAAATGGCCTCTGAGAAGGGAGACTTAAGTAACCCTTTCAGTATAAATTTATTTTTGCGCTCATTCAGAGTGCGTTGACTGAAACTCTGACAAATGTCACAGGGAGGTTTCACCCAAAGATGGGGCACCTCCAAACAATACACAATCATCGTGAGAATCACTATTAGGTAACTTGCCATTACACGAAGCACAATGCTTAAACCCAGAAGCACCTTTCTTATCCGACATCTTGACAGAGAGGCACCACAAGAAAACACCAAGAACAAAATGAAAACCCTGTACTAGTAAGTCAAACACAGTTCACAAAAGCCACACAGTTGTATCACTATAGTGATACATATAAGTAAAACAGAAACGTCTTACTGAAAAACACTAACAGGCTAGGAAAGAGAAATACCAGCTATGGTACTGAAGGAATACCACAAGGGTAAGGGGAGAGGGCCGTACCAACAAGGGCACTTGAAAGTTTACCAATGGGTAGAGCAGGGAAGAAAAGATCAAAGTCTGACAGTAGAAAAAACACTAAAAATACTAATTGTTCACTAAAAGAGAAACTATCAAAAAGTTTTTCACACAAAATATCAAATACGTTTCCACTTAGCTGAAAGCTCGGCTGAAATATGGCTTTACGGCTATGTGGCAAACAAGAACTGAGGTAACAGGGAGAAGGGCATTCTGGGTAGAAGCTTAGCTCGAGAGTTTTTGGCTGGCGCGAGCTAGGTAAAAGGCTGACTCTGATCAGAGGGCTCAGAACCAAACTCATCATTGATGAATGAAAAGAAGATTAATAACATCAGATGTATATTTATATATCAAGTACACTTCAGAGGATTTTTCCACTAACAGAAACCAAATGCTACCACACCTCGCAACCGTACAGATTTTTGTCTCATATTTTTGGTCTGTTCCTCATACAAATTGTGTTTTTTGGTAAATCCCCAGGAGTGATCTAAGGAATAACATCAGTAAACATTGATGTGCATTTGAGTTTCAGACTTCATATCCTTCAGAAAATGCATGCTAACACAAATCCTGTTATTCTAAGTTTTTAACGGCAATATTTAAAATGTCCCTATTTTTGGTCCTTTGTCCCCCATTATGTCAGACTTTGCACAAATTTCTTGTGCTAACAGGTAGAGAGATGCTAATCACTGCCAACACACCAATTATTAGAAAATGAAAATAAAAATATAAACCAACTTAACTGAAGTACTGATGGAAATGACCTGGTAGTGGGACCTTCAGAAATAGCAACTTTCACAGAAATAAACAGACTTTGTGGGAACAAGACACAAGGAATGACACAAACCTGGAACTTCAGCCTCCGTCTCTTGAAACTGATCAACATCAAACTCTATAAACTTCAAGTAAAACAGCACCTTAAAAACTCATGGCTGTGCTCTGATTAACTTCGCTAACTCTATATAACTAAACTGATGACTCAGACTCCCATTTTTCTTTATCCATACACACACTCTTTATGGTTATACTCTCCATCTGTACTTTTATTTTTTTATGTCGTCACTCCTTCTCTGTCTAAATTATATGTCTTCTGTACTTATACATCTGGCATCTCAAATTATTTACAGTATGTACCAGGGTTTGTTGCAATACACAAAAATCAAAAATGAAAACATTCACAAGGTAGTTTGTGAATACATTTTGCTCAATTTACAGTCAAAGCAGTGTCGTACTGTTCATTCAGCTTTTTGCTCTGCTTGTATTTCTTCAGCATTTAACACTACAGCTGCTGGTTCCTGGTTGAGTTTGCTGGAGGAGTTAAGGTGCGTTTTTTTTTAAATATTTACAGTATGTAGTTTGGCAGATATTTATTTCAGTATATTACATCATGTCACTTGCTTCTATATAATGTATAATTGTCACTGCTGATCTCTGTTAACTGTACTCGTTCAACTTTTGGAGCTTTTCTTCTTGCGTCTCCACTGAAAAGGGGTACCCATCCAGCTGAATTTTCCCAATAAACAAAAGTAAACAAAAAAATAAATAAATAAATAAAATAATGTTCAGGAGGAAGGAGGTTTAAGGGAGGGCATCAGCTGAGCACTTTAAATCATTTTGGCGTGAATTAAATAGTTAAGAAGAAAATGATGTACATAAACCTATCTACATCTCTACAAATCTACAAATATAGCTACATGTGCTGCATGACAATAAAAACAGAAATGGTTACTACTACATTTTATTATAAGTAAATTCATGTTACCATTCAAAAAGTGATGCTTTAATAAAAATTGTTTAACAAATGAGGAGAGCAATGGGTTGGTGGAAGCTTGGTTATACAGATCTGTGTCTCAAGATGGCAGCCAATGAAAATGTGTAATTGAAACAGCTCCATCTGTGACTTGTTAGTGTTCAACAATATTCCCAAGGACTGAACAGTTGCAGTAGGTAGTCCCTCAGTTTTGTTAGTGACTTCCTTTTTAGGAGTTAAATGTCCTAGTACAAAAAAACTCTTGCCCATTTCAGCCTAAGATGAGCTGGAAAACCTCCAAATCTAGGTGGAGCTTTGAACTGGTAATGACTGTCCATCACATTTGTAAGAACATTCTGGACACCTTAGTTAATTTTCTGTCCATTTCCACAAATAATATGTAGTCTCTCTCCTTAAGCAAAGAAGCACTGACTACACTGCAGCCAGCTGGGATTTTATCTTTTTTTATATATAGATTAAAGATGCTAAAATCTAGGATGGCTCTGAGATCCTTTGTCTTTTTGGAAATCAAAAATAATTGAATAGATTCTGGATCCTCTCTAGTCTTGTGGGACCTCCTGGATGGCTCTTTTTTTTAACCTCAAGTATGGCCACTGCAACAAGGAACAAGGTGGCAAGTCTTGGAGTAGACAGAAACAGGATGCTGTAGCCTCTGGATAAGCCTGGCATACTCTGCTTTCCTGGAAACCAACTAAGAGCAATGGATAAAGTCCAGAACCCCTCTGGTCTCCTTTAATCGAGATTTGTTTTCATCTCTAGTCAGGCCACATCCTTCAAACAGGTTGGGAAGTCAGGCACTTCAGCTCTCATATGGAGGAAGCATCTAACACACACAAGTGCTTGACAAGGCAGTTTCATGACCAAGATTACTTGTTAGGGAATGGACCACTGAGTTCTCTTTTGAAAACTCACTCTTTAGAGCAACAGCCATGACAATGCTATTGGCTAAGGCAGCCCTGCTCCAAGACTCACCATCCTTGTAAAGCTGTAGGATTTTGCCTGGTGGTCTAGGTAGAGGTGCTACCACATCCAATTCTTGCCCAGCTGATGAAACCATATGGTTGGGCAGCCTGGGAGAAGCCTCCAGGTAGGGAGACTCCACAGAGGAGTTAACGTGTATCCTTTTGCACCTCCTGTCCTAGGGTCTTCCCTTTCTGTTCACCCTTTTATAATTACTCAATCTGTGGCATTGTCTGAGTCTGAGGGAGACAAATCTGAATTGGATACCTCCATGCTATTCCTGCAGTAGCTTTCTACCCTTTTGGGATACAGATATTACAGCCAAGGCATCATAATGGCGAGCATCCTGGTGTGGAGCAGATGTGATAGCCAAATCCACAGGGATCTGTAACAACCTTAAAGTTGCTTCTTCCGCATTTTGGTAATTGATGACTGGGGGGGGGCAGCAATGAGGATACCAGTGACTGAGATGGCTCCAGAGCCAAATGGGTCAGTGGCAATTCAATCTGCTCAAGCCACAGTGCTGAAAACAGCTTGAGTACCAAGGGATCAAACAGTGATAAAGTTGTTAGCACCGACAATGGACCTAACAGCATCACAGCTGAGTTTGCTGCCACTGCACCAGCACCAAGGATCTGACTCCCTAGTGATCTTCAGCACTGATAACCTCGGTGAGGACACTGGAGTGAAATAAAACTGGAAGCAAGGACACCAGAGTGAAAGAAAATGATGGTGCCAAAGACAAAACCAAACAATGAGTTAAAGCAAAAGCAACAGCACATCCACTGGCTCTATAACACCTACAAAAAGGAATGGGCCCGTGCAAGGAGCAGAAAAATGGGGGGGGGGGGTATTGTTGCTGCCCTGAATTTAGAAGCAGAAAAGATAACCAACAAAATTTGTGATTTGACCATTGCAGACATTATTTTGTCCTAGTGTACATGCAAAGAGACACTGTGGAGGGATATGGAGGAACATAAGATGGCCAAGGAAGGAAGGACTAAATACCCCATCTTTGATGTCCTAAGAGAAAGTAGAGGATAAACCAGGCAACAACTGTTTGACAAACTATTTTTTATTGCCTATAACATTCTAGAGCCAAAAATGTCACATAGGTTTATAGGTTGGTACTAGGCTATCGGCCCTAGGGCCTATAGAGGCCTAGCCATAACAATTCCCTGGATATTTCTTTCCACAATATTTACTTCCCTGGACCCCTGTCTAGCAGGGCAACTGACGTGATCCCCAAGGTGAATTTCCTATCCCCCATCCAATCATCAAGATTCCTTTTGAAGAGGACCAATGAGGCACTCTGCTTGACATGTATGGGCAGTCTATTCCAGAGTATGGGGAGTCTCTGGGTCAGGAACCTATCCCTACAGCATGTTTTGTTCATTGTGATGACAAGGTTTAGATCCCTGGTGTGTGTGGCTCCGAGGGATTTCTTTAAGTGGACATATGTCTCAATTTCTATCTAAATACTCAGCACTGGACACAATGGATACTGCATGGGTGTCTTTAGGAAGAATTGTGTCCATATTCAGTATATTTTTCCTTTTCCACAGCGAAAAAGACTTTGCAAATTCACAAATCATGACAAAAAAAAAGTACAACCATGAAAAAGCCACTATTGCCATGCTGTGTTGAGACTGAAGGGAAGACTTCAGAATTGGCAATGACCAGCCTCTACCCAGAAATAGAGATGCCTCCTTCATTTCTTGTCAATTTTTATGTACAAGTGGGCCAGGTCCAAAGAACACATCCAAATCTCTTCTTAATAGACACATGAGAACAGTCTACAGAGAAATCATTTAATACTTTACATTTAGAATGTACTTGGTTAATCTGCTGAGGTTCAGGGTGGACGTGAGGGCCTTTGTTTTTGGCAACAAAAATAATCTTGAATACTGTCCTTGACATTTCTGATTTAATAGGACCTCTTGGATGGCATTCTTCGTGATGTTGTCCATCTGCTGCCCTGCCACTTTTCTTTGATGGTATTTGGCATATAGCAGACTTGGTTATGTTAGCCATGTAAAGAAAAGTATCCTGTAGCCACTGGATTTTATTTCCTGACTCACTCGCCCCAAGTGACATTTGACCACTGTCATGCTGTTTATCCACTCATTAGCCTCAGCCTCCTGGTGAGCAAAAAAACCTCTCCTTTTGTTGCTGTTAGTAAATAGATCCTCATTTTAATTCCTACATGCACCTTTAGGTGGTTCTGCTGTGTCCAAAATTTAAACTACATCCAGCACTGGCTCCTCTATGTCTAAACAAAGAATAATTTGTGGAAGCTGGAATTTTATGCCCACAGCTTTCAAGATTTTGCCCTGCTCCATGTGTTTAAGGTGGCAATCAACTTAATCAATGGGATGGAAGAGTCCTGAGAAGAGGGGGAGTCTAAGAATGCTGACTCTGTGTCTTCTGTGAATTCTGAGAGACAGCCATACAAGTTAGTACATCACATCATCTACTACTGTGACCTTGGATACACCCTCAGACATTTTATATATGACACAAACTATATGGTTTGTTAAGCTGGAGGAAGTAGAGGCTTTGGACCTTGAGTTCTTTCTCACTCATGTGATAACTTCTTGAAGCATTTTTTGCTGATCTCCTGCTGGAAATATCCCATGCGAGTTAAACAGTACAACATCCTCAAGAACAAGGCACAGAATGCAGACGTTCACTTCTCCTTAGCTGTCTCACAGAGCTTTGTGGATAAAAAGCACATTTAACAGCTACTAATAAAGGGTGGTGGGCATGGTTGAGCTGCTGAAGGGGCAAAGCAATATGCTGCATGCCACCACTGTAAGCTCATTCTTCAAATGCAATCCAGGACACCAGGAGGAGGAAGAGTAGTGGTAAGGGCCCAAAGTCAAAACACCCCAGGCTGAAGGTGGTGGGCAAAACTCCCAGGATGTCCTAAGGTTTCATGACTTGCCCCAGTGACATCAGAGAAAAACCAATCAGAGAACCAAGCAGCTGGCAGACTGGCGTGGACTTGGGGTAATGGGTAGGAAGACCGTAGGAAGAAGCAGGAAGCAAAAAGTACTCTACACAAATTCTGAACTAGGCCTTGCAGACTCATTTGGGGAAAGGAGCACTGAAGCCCATAATGACAAAGATGATCATTAACTGTCTTCCTGCTTCAGAGAAGACTGCTATGAGCTTTTCGAGATGCATGTGGTATGCTGTAGTCTAACTCAGCACGTCCTCCCAGTACAGAGACCTGATTCTAGGCCTGCTGCAGTATTTGCACTGTAAGAGTTTGACAGACACAGGTACAGTGCGCAATGGAAACAGCTGCACTAACAACCACCATGTTAGTGCTAGCTCCCACAACACCTGCCAGAGTGCACAGTGTGTTGTCAGAGTCAGGGGGGAGACGCTAGCAGGGCATAATGGTAATGACCAGGTCTAGGATATTGCTGCCCCTGGTGGGGGGGGGATAAGTTGATCCAAGACTTTGGAATTTATGAATTCCGTAAAACATTGAGCAAAAGAGTTGGTACATAAGTAGTTTCCCCAGTTAATGGTGGGGTAGTTGAAATCGACCATTATTAGGGTATTGGGTTGTACCCTAATATTTTCCAGTGTATCAAGAAATGAGGAGTGGGAGTTCTGGGACAATTTGGATTGTGGTCTTGTCCAGAGTTAGTTACACTTGGATAACCTTGGAAGCATTATGCTGAGCAACTAGCCTGGAGGTGTGGAAATCCTTAATGAATATGGATACGCCTCCACCTTTAGTGTTTCGGTCCAGGTTAGGTGGATGAAAGGTATGGTATGAATTATAGCTTGGTAATACAGGGGTGCTCTCTGGAGCCTTGAACCAGGTTTCTGTCACTGCACAGATGTCGATGTTCTCCAATTTAAGGAGTGCCTCGAGTGAATGTATTTTGAGGTTTAGACTTCTAGCATTGAGTAGCATTACCCTCAGGTTTTGCTTGCTTGTACTGGTTATGGTGGTGAATTTGTCATTTGAACCTTGCCTAAAAAAGGCACTACAGGGGTGGCAAGAGCTTTAGCCAGTATCTGGAATCCCAAGGGCGACAGGTGCAGGCCATCTCTGGCAAAGCATCATGGTCTGTCGATCATGTCATCCCAGGCAGACATGTACTGGATCCCCTTAGAATGACATCAGAAGCTTAGCCAATTGTTGAAGTCAATCATTTTGTCCTTGTACTGTGGTATAATTCTGGGTGATGGCAGGATGCTACTCAGGGCTAGGGTCATACCTGCCTGGGCTACAAGATGGGAGAGCTTCTCCATGTCTCTTTTCATGTAGTCCAGGGAGGTACATCTCAGGTCATTCACACCAACATGGACAATGACATTTATATTTGTACTTGCTGTGGAGTGACCTGAGTGCGTTATGTGGTGGATTTTGGCACCAGACAGGCAGCTGACAGTAACTTTCTCTGTGTTTAGCCTGGTGAGTGTTTAGCCTGGTGCGTGGAACATCAGTGTGCCTGACTATAGAGTCACCTATGACTAGAGTGTTGGGTACGTTATGCCTTATGTGTTGTGGTTGAGTGGCACACTGAGTTTGTGGGCTGTGTCTCATTTGGGTTGTGTTGGGGGGTGGAGGTTGCTTGTGTTTCTACTTTGGAGGTCTCTGTTGCTTGAGCAGATTTTTATTGAGAGCCTCCGCAAATGTAGGTGTGTGTTTTGTGTTTGTGTGTGTGTTTTGGTGGTGTAGGTTTTGAGGGACTATGTGATGAATGTGGTGTGGTGCAAGTGTTTACCTTCTCCTCTTGACTGTCTAGTCCAGTCTTGGGTGAAGAGAGCTTTGCTTCCAGTTTGGCTTTATAAGTGCATCTCTCACAGGTTGTAGTGTTGGGTGGTAGGAGGAGAGGGTTGTCTGTGTACATGAGGCAACTGCTGCATTGCCCCAAGATGCCCAGAATCATCAGGTAGACAGGAGAAAACACCGGGAGCTGACCCTTAGACATGCCTGGATAGGTGCTTATTTATTAAGTACTAAAAACTGCTTTCCTCTAGACAAGTTAGGAAAGTTGAGTGCTGTAGTAATTTGTAGCTTATTTAGTGCTTACGAGTTCTGAACCAGTGCTGAGCTCAAAGAAACAGATTTGAGTGCTAAAACTAAATAAAATGGCTAGTTCTAAGGGAAAATTTGAACAGCAGACTTTATGGCACCTGGAATAGTTTAACCCTAGCTAAGCAGCGCTGCAAAAAGTGTATTTTTTTGTTTGTTTTTTAATACAACAGTAGCAAATGCGGAAACTGATTTAAACCAATAAAAAGCTAAAAACTGAGCCCCGTTCCAGCAGTCTTCAAACAGATAAGTTCTAACTGCACACTCCTGCACTAGGGTGCTGGGGAACCTTCTCCAAAAAAAGATGCTCAGGATTAGTGCTCAAGTTATACAAACAAAGCTAGATTCTGCAGGTCGGAATTTAGTCTATGCTACAGCAAACTAGGCGTACCAATTTCAGAAACAGTTCAAATAAGCAGACACAATAAGCCTTTAACCAGAAACTCCCAGCTCAGAAGGGCAGAATCTACCCTCTCCTCCCACAAAGAGTGCAGACAACACCTTCTTAATGTAAAATAACTGGCCTGAAGTCCAAGTGCTTAAACCAGAACTAATACACTTTTAGAATAACAGACACTAAGCCTTCAATCAGCAACTCCCAACTTAGAAGGATGTAAGCTACCTGTCCTGCCACAACAGTGCAGACCACAAACCTTAATGTAAAACAACTGGTTTGAAGACCAAGTGCTTCAACCAAAGGCTTAGAGTAACAGTTACAATTTAATCAGGCTACTAACAAGTAGTAATAAATGCAGCAGAATAAATGCAATTAAGTACTTTTAAGAACAAGCAGCAAAAGCAAAATAAAGTAGGAAGAAACACAAATACAGTAAAAGATGAATAAAGTGCAATTTTTTATATAACAATAGAAAACGAGCAAACTGATTTAAACAAATTACCCAATTAACTAGTAAAAAAGCTCAAAACTGAAGACTGCTGGAACAGGGTTCAATCAGACAAGTTCTAACTGCACACTCCTGCCAGTAGGTGCAGGGGAACCTTCTCCAAAAAAGATGGCCTGGATTAGTGTTCAAGTTATACAAACTAAACTAGATTCAGGATGCCTGAATCTAATCTATGCTACAGCTAACAAGGCACAGCAATTTCAGAAAAACAGTTCAAATAAGCAGGCACAATAAGTGCACATTTAGTCCAGTTTTCAGGTTAGTGCTGAATTCAGGGCTGTGTTACAAGTTTTTGTGTTTGCCCATACCTTCCTTGGATAGAAAAAAGTTTCTCTGTTACCTGTGAGAGAGGGAGCTTTGAGCAGCCTATCTGTCCCTGGAGGAGTGGTTTCAGCCCAGAAATTAGTAGTTTATTAGCCATTTTGGGTTAATTTCTCTCTCTTTCATTTCCCTGCTATAAAACCTGCATTTGCGGGGTTTTGCACGCCGGGCAGCGCCGGTTAGCTAGGGTATAAGTATTCCCGGCTCCACAAAGTCAATTCTTCAATTATTCCCTTGGAACTAGACAAACTTTCAACTTAAGCACTCAAATCATTCACTTCTCATCCCGGCACTTATCCAAAACTCATAGCAAGCACTAATAAACCTTAGCACCAGACCCCCCCCCCCCCAATACTGTAGAGAAGGACAAGGCTCTCTATTCGATCTTACCAGGCAATCAGTAAAACAGTTCACTGTACCTATCCAGGCATGTCCAACGGGCAGTTTCAGGTGTACTCTCCAGTCCAACTGGTGAATCTGGGCATTTTGAGGCAATGTTACAATTGCCTCATGTACACAGACAACCCTCTCCTCCTTCCACCAAACACTAATACATGCGAGAGATGCAATTATACAGCCAAACTGGAGGCTAAGCTTTCTCAACCCAAGACTGGACCAGGCAGTCAAGAGGAGAAGGGAATTACTTGCATCACACCACCAGTCTCACACATACCTATGAAACCGGCACTGGCAAAAAACAAATACACAAAAACATACTCAGAGGCTCTAAATAAAAATCTGCAAAAGCAAGAGAGACCTCCAAAGCAGACATCTAAGCAACCTCCACCCCCCCAACACAAACTATGAAACACATACTTCACAGAACCAGTGTGCTACACAATCATAGCCCTTAAGGCAAAATAACATACCCAACACACTAGTAATAGGTGAGACTATAGTCAGGCACACTGACATCCCACTCACTAGGCTGAACAAGGAGAATGTTAGTGTTAGTTGCCTGTCAGGTGCCAAGATCCGCCACATAACACAAGCACTCAGGTCATTCCAGAACAAGTACAAATATGACTCTGTCATGTCCATGGACTACATGAAAAGAGACATGGAGGAGCTCTTTGATCATGTAGCCCAGGCCGGTATGACCCTGACCCTGAGTAGCATCCTGCCCTCACCAAGAATACCACCACGGTATAGAGAAACAATTATCAATTTCAACAACTGGCTAAGTTTCTGGTGTCATTCAAAGGGGATCCAATGTCTGTCAGCCTGGGATGACATGCTCAACAAGCCACGCTGCTTTGCTAGAGATGGCTTTGCACCTGTCACCCTTAGGCTTTCGAATACTGGCCAAGACTCTTGCCACCCCCAGTGTCTTTTTTAGGCAAGCCTGAAAAGACAAACCCACTGCCGTAAATAGCACAAGTAACAAAAAACTGAGGGTAATGCTGCTCAATGCCAGAAGTCTAAACATCAAAATGCAAGCACTCGAGGCACTCCTCAGTATGGAGAAAATTGATATATGTGCAGTAACAGAAACCTGGCTTAAGGCTCCAGAGAGCACCCCAGCACTACCTGGCTACAACTCATACCATGCATTTCGGCCACAAAACCCGGACCGAAATACAAAAGGCGGGGGAGTATCCATATTCATCAAGGATACCCACACCTCCAGGTTAGTGGCACAGCACGATGCTTCAGAGATCATCCACGTGGAACAATGGGCAAAACTGCTATTCAAATTATAGCTTACTACAGATCACCCACCATGTTCCAGGACCCCCACTCCGCATTCCTGGAAACATTGGGAAACAAAGGTCCTACCAAACACCCTGATATTGGGTGATTTCAATTACCCAAATATTAACTGGGAGAACTACTCAAGTACCAACTCCCTTGCCCAACATTTCCTAGAATTTATAAACTCAAATGCCCTGGATGAACTGGTCAACACCCCCACCAGAGGTGATAACATACTGGACCTTGTCATCACCAACGTGGGTGACCAGTGTTCCACACCAGAGGTCAACACCTCGCTGGTTAGATCTGACCATAAACTAATCCTTCTGGATATCCACATTCCGCCACCAACCCTGGTCATAGAAACCACCGTGAAAAGCTTTTCAAAAGCAAACTTCACGTTACTTAAGACCGAGGTGGGAAGTTTCAAAGCCCCTACGCTAAAGGATAACACTGTCCAAGCTGCAAAATCCTTTACTAATGCACTCTACGGGCACCTACAAGAATGCATGGATCGTGCTATCCCAAACAAAACCAAGACTCACTCCTTCAAGAAAAGGAAACCAGTCTGGTGGACCCCTGCCATACACAAGTTATACAATAGGAGGAGGAAACTAGTACAGAAAAGAGTAAAATCCCAACAAGGGAAGACATCCCTGATCAGTATCAGCAAGAAACTACGTTCCCTCATAAAATCATGCAAGGCTAGCTTCGAAAGAAAAATTGCCATGAACTCCAAAGATAACCACAAGGCATTCTTTAGCTATGTCATGAATCTAAGTGGCAATTCTCAGATCTGCTCGGAGTTAGTGCAGAATGGCACAAAATACACTGAACCGACTGATATAGCCAACATCCTGGCAGACAGGTTCAGTGAAAACTTTACCCCCCTCTCACCCCCAAAAGGGCCCATAACTATACCAGAAGAATGTAGTGTCCCTGAAATCACAGACACTCAGGTTAAAACAGCCCCCTCCAAAGCCAAAAGCACAGCATCAATGTGACCAGACGGTGTCTCAGGCTGCGTCCTAAATGAGCTCAAAGATGAACTAACCCCTCACCTAAACACACTGTTTAAACTCAGCCTCTCCACAGGCTACATGCCCACAGAGTGGCGCACAGCAACGGTTATTCCGCTCCACAAAGGTGGAACCACAACAGACCCCAGGAACTATCACCCTATAAGCCTGACTAGCTTGGCCTGCAAAGCTATGGAGCGCATCATCATGGCTCTCATCAACAGAGACATTGGAAACCTCTAAACACTGGACTCTACCCAGTTCGGCTTTGTTAAGGGCAGATCATGCCTCCTAAACCTGGTGGACTTCTTTGAGACAGTTACCAAGGATATAGATGAGGGAAAGGTGGTCCACACAGCCTACCTAGACCTCGCAAAGGCCTTCAACACCATTCCTCGCTCAGATATTATAGACAAGCTCACCAGCCTGAACATAAACCCCTACGTCACGAGATGGGTTGCCAATTGGCACACGGACAGAACCTACATGGTAAGAGTTGCAGGAGCTAGGTCTGACTCTAAACCAGTTACAAGTGGCATTCCCCAGGGCTCAGGCCTAGGACCCCTCTTGTTCAGCATATACTTCTTAGAGGTACAGGATAGCACAGGAGGACCATGGCTGACCAAGTTCGCAGACGACTGCAAACTGGGGGCTATAAATGACTCTCCGGCTGACACAGACATCCTCCAAAAGGGTCTCACTGAGATGGATAGCTGGTGTCAAAACCATGGCCTCAAGCTAAATGCCAAAAAGTGCATAGTCATCCCCTTTGGAAAAAACGAAGTACCCACAAACTACCACATAGGTGGTAGCCCCCTAAATATGGAAGACGTAATAAGGGATCTGGGGACCCAAGTAGATAGTAACCTCTCCTTTGATAATCACATTGCCAAAGTGGCCAGATAATCCTTCTATGTGGCCCACCTAATCACAAAAGGGTTTGCATCCAGATCGAAAGAGGTCACTGAGCCCCTCTACGCATCACTCATCAGACCCATTATAGAGTACAATGCCCCATTTGGGATGTACCTTACAAGACACCTGCAACAACTGGAAAGACCACAGAAGTTCCTCACCAAGAGGATCACTGGCCCCAAGCAGATGCCCTATGCAGCTCGACTGAAGTAACTCCAGCTGTACTCGGTTGCATACCGCCTACTTAGAGATGATCTCTGCCTGACATACAAGGCTATGTCCAACCCAGAATTGATGGACATGCTCCACCTAAAGAAAACCATATCTCCTCGAGTTACATGCTCCAGGGATCTAAACCTCACCACAACAATAAATCGGACGTCCTGGAGGGATACATTCCTGTCCCAGAGACTTCCCATGCTCTCGAACAAGATTCCAATCTACATTAGGCAGAGTTCTTCGCTAACCCTCTTCAAAAGAAACCTTGACGAGTGGATGGGAAACAAAGTTTACCCCAGGGATCACTTCAATGGCTCTGATGGACAGAGGCACAGGGAACTAATTAAGGGGGCGGCAAAAGCAAACACATTCTGGCTCGGCTTATAAATGCCTTCGGGCAGATAGCCTAGTATCTATGGACCTATAAGCCTTTAACCAGAAATTCCCAGCTCAGAAGGGCAGCATCTAGCCTCTCCTCCCACAAGAGTGCAGACCACAAACCTTCTTAAAGAAAACTAACTGGCCTAAAGCCCAAGTGCTTTAACCGGAACTAATACACTTTTTGAATAACAGACACCGAGCCTTCAATCAACAATTCCCAACTTAGAAGGATGTGAGCTACCTGTGCTGCCACAACAGTGCAGACCACAAACCTTCTTAATGTAAAATAACTGGTCTGGAGCCCAAGTTCTTAAACTAAAAGGCTTAGAGTAACACTTACAACTTAATCAGGCTACTACCAAAGCAGTAATAAATGGAGCAGAATAAATACAATTGAGTACTTTTAAGAATACAAGACTAATCAACTGCATGGGTCTGTAGTTTCCTGGGTCTGTAGATGACCCTCTTTGTGTAGAGGGATGACCATTGCAGTCCTCCATTCCCTAGGGATGAAACCTGTCCAGAGGCTGTGGTTGAAGAGAGATTGCAGTGGACCTGACAAGTTGTTTCAAGATATTTAGGGTGCATCTTGGGATATTATCAGGACCTATCGATGCAGTGTTTGTAGCTCTGGAGAGTTTGTGTGTGTGTGTGTGTGTGTGTGTGTGTGGGGTTACTGGGAATGACAGAGTTGTGAAATTGGAACTAAATACACCAGCCAGCAAACTTCCTATACTTGGTAGACAGTTCTACTTACTTCTATTTATTATGTTGGGTGTTCCCTTTAAGGTTGCATACATGAATGAAAAATGCCCAATGATTATTCTTAGCCTGTGATATCGACGTTTACCTCAAAGTTGCCTTTGATGGACTTGATTAGTTCCCTGAGTTGATTGCTGAGACTAATGAAGGTTTTTGCCTGTCGGGCATAGCCCTTCAGATTTCTGGTCATGATTTTCTTTCTTTTGTCAACCTATTTATACCTGGGGCCCACCAACAGGACTTATTTTTGGAGTTTGTCATACGCTTATTTTGGTTTGATTCTGCTGTTTCTATGCAATTATTTACATTCTTACAAAGGGTTTCCATAAACACTTCTGCATGGGTCACAGTGCTCTCTGAGTTTGGGGGGGTTAGCTGTGCCATTGCTTAACAGGAAACAGTTAGCCTCAAAAAGTTCTCAAAGGTAGTGGGGTTTGCAAGGAGTTTACGCTTTCTATTTATGTCAAGGGTGACCACTTTGTGATCTGATCTGTTCAGTGAGGACATTACACAGCAACATTCCATCATAATTGTGAGCATCAGATCCATGATATTTGCAGCCCTAACAGTTGTGTAGCCTAGCTGTTCCAGGGTGTTTGCACTGACAAAATCCAAGAATCTTTGAGCCTGCATATTAGTGGCTGTGTATATATCCCGGTTTATGGTGGGAAAAATGAAATCACCCATGAATATGGTGCTGGGCTGAATGTTGAGTGCTTCCAATACATAGAATTACATGGTATGGTTATCCTGGGTCATTGACTGGGACTATAGCTAGCAAAGATATGGGCATGGAGTAGCTCAAGTGTGTTATCTTGTCTGACCAATCTTGAGCTGTGCTTGCTTTTTATGTAGATGGATACACTTCCAACTCTTATCCCTTTTTGTGTTGTCACATTCTATCAAACACTATTTACATGGTGAGATACAGTGGTTTTCCTGCTGCAAACCTTCCATTCCTGGTTGCTTTTACAATGGAGATGCCACTGAAGATGAGATCTGCTTCCTAGTATGCTTGGGCTGGGAGACTTCAGTTACTGAAGAGGATTTAGAGTCTGTTTTTGGCATTGATGATGAAGATTTATTGATCACAGCTTATTGGTATACCTGGGATAGGAAATTTTGGTTGTTGAAGGTTTTTTAGAGTCTGACTCCAGTGTCAAAAGACTTCTTGATCATAGGCTTGAGGCACATGAATGGCCTTCAATGAGAAGACATTCAATTGGCGTGGGATGGACCAGGTTCAGAATCTGATATACAGACAGAATCCTTTTCCTGGGGGCTGTTGATGGTGCCTTTTCATAACATGGGTAGTAAGTTTATCCTGGTGCAGTTAGCTTGAACAAAACATCTGAAAAAGCTTTCACATTATACTTCTCCTAGACAACACAAACAGGAACAACATTTGTCTCTGGGTGGAATGTACCTGCTGCTGGGGCAGGCTTTAACTAATGACTTTGACAAAGTGCCACTCAAGAATCAGAGGGCTTGTGGTGTGAACAAAGAAAGGGAAGTAGGGGAAGAGAAAAGTGTCAAAATTGCACATCAGACCTACAAAAGGAAAATTGGACAACCTTAATGAACCTGTATAATTCTAAGCATGGTTCCAAATGGAAGTGGACTTTTTATGAAAATACACAAATTTATGAGCCAAAATGCCTAAAGGCAATTCTTGGTGAAGGAACTTAATGCATGACAATGAAGAAATGGATAGTTGGGAGCCAAGTAGCACCATGAGAGATGAAAAGAGGAGTTTACAGCCATAAGAGTTCCAGTTACCAAGTAGTCCTTAGCGCCTGCAGCATACAGTCTTACCCGTTACAGAAGACAGAACATTTCTAACTATATCAACATATACTTTAAATATTTTCTACAATTTACAACTTACTTTTCTTCAAACTTTTTCACTTCTAATGTTCCTGAAATTAATGCTTTGATTCAAAGGTATTTACCAGAAAACCTATCATTTCCTGATTTTTTTTTTTAATAGAGAAATCTTACATGTATGCAAAGCTGCTTTAGGACTACTTAAGGAGTGACAATGAAAAAGATAACATGTACAAAGTTAATCACCTGCTTCAGTAAATAAGAGTTAACAATCCAGAAGTATTTTTGTTTTATACACAGCAAATAACGCAATGTTATTACTAATTAACAATTAGACAAAAAAATATATACGCTGGAACTACATAATAAAACAACTGCAATAAAGCCAAAAAGAAAAAAAAAATCAAACCAATTAAATCTTTCATTAAACTTCATTTTGTATTAACCCAGCCGCTGAGAGGATTTTGCTCCCACCTAGAAGAAAAGTGAAAAGGTAAGCAGCTGATGGGCAAACCACTCATTTTTGTGTGTGTGTGTGTGGGGGGGGCTGCCATGCTGTCACCAGGTGGAGGCCTAGTGTGTATGAACTATTTTCCAATAAAGGATCATTATTAGTCAAAACTGAGCATGCTGATTAGATAGCCTGATCATTGTGCCCAGTGTAAACTGAGCATATAATATGAGAAAAATCAAGTATATTGTACAAAACGAAATAAAAAGAAACTTACCTGAATGTCCTTGTATTTTTTCACTATCCCCCATTAAAAAAAAAAAAAAAAAAAAAAGGATAGAAAAGCTTCTTTTTATCATCACTTCTCTTGGACTGTACTAATGTATTGTGGAAGTGTCAGCAAATAGAAGATGCACTGTTATACAAAGACATTATTTAAAAAAGTTAAGCAATTTCTTTTTTAAATAATGTCACTGTCAACAGCAATAACCCACACCTGGATGTGGGTAACATGGGATTAACCCACATCCAGTCAAGGGTTACTGCTAAGAGTAGCATACTATACTATGAGTTTGCTGTTATGCTAACTCAATACTACTGACAGCTGATGGCAGCCCTTTTGCCCAAGCACAGCTGCAGTGATAGCACTGCCAACTCCTGGTAGGAAGGATGACCGACAAGATCTGACAGGAGCCATGCCAGTAAGGAATGACATGAGATGCCACACAGGCTGACAGGTAAACTACTTTCATGCTGAAAATGTTACAAACAGAAAACAAAAATGTAGTAGAAAGGGAAAAACTTCATAACTATAAACAAGTAGGATAATTTACACATTGTGTATGCAACAATAATCTTATGAAAACAAAACGATCGATAAAGTCCATTTTCAAAGAAGTGTAAAGCACAAGTCAGTGCTGACTAGATGAAACTGTTCCTGTAGCTCCACAATAATTTTCTTTTTACACTGAGATAGAGGTCTTAGTTCAGAGTTGGCATATTTAGTAGTTTTTTATAGGGTGGTGGTCAAAGGATAGACCAGCCTCTCCCCCATGTTAGTGATAGGATTTTCTATTTCTTCATTTTCAAAAGTACTACTCATGTAATACTTAAGACACTGCACATTTTCTTTTGTTAGGTTAATGGCTTCTCCCTAAGCATAGCCATATCTCTACTAGTGGCATGTGCTGTTCCCCTATCTGGCACGCGTCTATCACGTTATTGAAATCTTACTACATCGAATCACTAAAGGTCGACCTCTAGTGATCGATGCAGTAAAACATCGAATAACACTTAAAAAACAAAAAGCAAACAAAAATAAAAACCAACTAGCATAGGCAGGGGGGCAAGCCCCCCTGCACCCCCCACACCACTCCCTACTTAAACATTCCAACTTCGATACCACACTACATTGAGGTAAATGGAAATCTCCCCCTACGGAGATTTCCATTTACCTGCACAACGTTCTGCGCTTTCGATGTTGTGGTGCCGACAAAATCAGCTTCGATATTGTCGGCTTTCGACATCGTGAAGTAGACCCATCTGGCACCACACAAACATAAAAAAAAATCGTTGTCCTTGAGAACAAAGACAAAAAAAACCTTTCTGTTTTTATAACAGTAACAACTGTTTGTTATATTTGTAACACACAGATTAGACCACACACACAGTGCTTAAGCACTTTAACTCTGTCAACAAATGCAATACCTGAATTCATTCCTGAATGCTAGTACTGCCCTCGCAACCAATAATTCCCATCAATTTGCACCCAGGGCTGCCCCATTCACCCCACTCTAGCTAGGCCTCTGGCCCTAAGAGTTTGAACATTATTGTCAAAATCAATAATTGTTTCTGAGGTGTTTAAATTATCAAAAAATACAGCTGTAAAAGTCTGCACAGTAAACAGGTGAAAACTATTTTTGACAATCATTTTAATTATGCATTTAAATCTGTTACAATTTTAAACTCACATAAAAATCTAACGTTGTATAGCTCACATCTTATCCTTCAACAAATGCACACAACATGGTTTTATCATATAAAGATGTCAATTGCTATATGAATTATTACTGGTGGACCAACTTTGAATTCCTTACTTTATTTTAATTTTTTTCTTTTTTGCTTAAAACAGTAGATAGTCCTATTAGGAGTTTTATTTTTTCAGTGTTTGAAAAGATGCTTGGTCCAGAAACATGTACTGTCCACAGGGGGAAGAAATGCTATATTCTAGAAGTTTCTGTACAATTCCAAAAATCCCATTTGAAATTCTGCATCAAAGTACATATAGGCAGCAGAAATGAAGCAACTGTGGGGCAAGGGGCAGCTAATCCCAGCTCAAAATGTTAGCTAAGCAGTTGGCAGATTTTTTTTTTGCACTCATGTAAAGTGTGAGGGCATGACACTCTTTAGGTGAGATGGGAGGAGCACCTGATCAGAGAATATCCCTACTTTTTTTGCTCCTCAACTTAGTGTTAAGGGGTACCAGATGAGCTAGCTACAGCTCTGCTGGCCAGTAAGGCAGAGCATTCAGGTTTCTTTCTTACTAAAAACATCACAAATTCTCTCTCTTAAATATTTCTAGATCTTGGAAATGGTCATTGTTGTGTGATACCAGGATAAGGGAAGTATATTCCTTCTTGCGCTATTCTACACAAACTAATCATGAAGCCATGAACTGACTCTGTTTAACACTAACACATTCACTTTTAGTTCAGTGAACTTTTTGTTTTCAATGTTTGATAGTTTCCTTCCACTTCTGAAACAGTGAAGATACTATACAATTCATTTTTCCCCCTTTAAGTACACAGCTCCCACCTAAGAGTACAAATGTCAAAATCACAAATTATTTCTGAAGTGTTTAAATGATGAAAAAATTCTAGCAAAATCTTGCACAGCATAAAACATGTGAAGGTATTTTATTTTGACATCTCTTTTGCATACAAATATGTTACCATTTTTATCTCAGGTTAACAACTAATTAAAAAAAAAAAATCTTGGCTTATCCTTCAAAACAAATGTGTAGCCAGGAATGTGCCTGATGTATGCCAAACAATTCATTTTTTTTGCAGTGAGATGTGGTATGCATATTGCACGCATTTTTTATATACACACACACACACACCTAACCGGGATAAGCCGAAAGACACAACATACAGAAAGAGAGGGGGGCACATATACATGCACTGTGGTTTTACCATATTGTTATGGATTTTTATTCCAGAATTCGGGATCCATAGAGATCCCCAAATACACTTTCCACCAAAGCAGAAATCACCGTGCATACTTAACCGAAAGTGCTGTTCACTGAAGCAGCACTTTCGGATAAGCATGCTCATTGTGCCGGTCGTACTACAGTGTGGATAAGGGAAAATTCCCTTTCCCCACTGTAGTGTGACCTCAGAGTGAAAATATTAAAGTGGGGGGGTGCAGTGGTGCTTGCCCCCCTGCATAGAAGTAGGTTTAATGTTGTTTTTTTTTTTAAAACATACTTTACCGTAAGCGCTTTTTCGGTGAAAGCGGTTTCAGTAAAGTATGTTTGGTGATGATGGCTTTGGACTTTTGATCTTTCGATCAAAAGTCCTAGATCCGTATATAGATAGATATATATATATATATATATATATATATATATATTTTTTTTTTTTTTTTTAAACTAGAAACAGTATTTTTTTTTTCTTTTCAGTACTGAAAAGGCAGTTGGGTACAGAAACGTGTAGTGTGAATGAGGTGGAGTGGGGTGGAGGGTCTATAGTGTGGAAATTTGTTTATAAGCTAGTGCACCATTAGAAACATCCTATATAAAAACCCCACATCAAGCTACATCTTGGCAGTATACCACAGCAGTTCTGCTACTCTTGGACTAACTATCACAAATTGTTTCTCTTAGGCTTTTACTTGCACTCTTTCACAAAGTACACTGCCATAACTTTATAAAGTAATGAAATGTATGTTTAAAAAAAAAAATCTCAAAATGCTAATAAAATTGTTTTTTTATATCCTTTCTAAACACAGCAATTCATTTGTACCAGATTTTTATTTTTCAAATGTTCCATGGTTTCAATGACATTCTCTACTCTACTAGCAGATGAAAATATTGAAATTGCCATTTGGAGTGATATAAACATGCCTCTAACATACACCAGCTAAATCTAACCTATGAATGTTATTTTTCACTGTATTGGCCTTTAATTAATGTCACCTTTTCCCCTGACAAGGAATCTTACTTATCATCAAGTTACACCACATGGCAGGAGGTTTTCCAACAAATCAAGTGATTTGAGTGAATAAGTCAATAGTCAGAAGAAAACGACCCAAATCCACCGTTCAATATACAGTTTAATATAATGCTCAGGACATAAACAGCATAAGTCAGCAGACAACAAAGCTTTTGAGTAAAACTCTTCAGTTTGATAAAATTTGTCCAACCATAGCACAAACATATATACAACAGCACAGCCAATCAAAATTCAAACTTAATAGCAGCAATTACCGTTTTAAAGTGCCACAGATCTTATAAAAGTTTACTTAAAACTAAGCCTCAAAGACAACACATACTCAAATTAAATCATGTCTATCTTTTAAAATAGGTTTGATACTATTATTAGTATTCAAGACCGGTAAATGGTCAGGTCTAAAAAAAATTAATCCATTTATACTCGGCCAATTCTAGCAACATCAGGTGCAGAACATTCCAGTTTAGAATTTTGCAAGTGCTGATTAAGAATAAAAACTGGGGTGATTAAGTAAATAAAACGGAATTGGACGAATATAAGTTGATTAATTTTTTTTTAGAGCTGACCATTTACCAGGCTTGAATACTGATAATAGTATAAAACCTATTTTAAAAGGTAACCATGATTTAATATGAGTATGTGTTGTCTTTATGAGGCTTAGTTTTAACACCAACAAATCAAATGATTTGAGTGAATAAGTCAATAGTCGCCCCCATTATATTGGGCGACTTCAACTACCCAAACATAGACTGGGAGCATTACTCTAGCTCCAACACCCTAGCCCAAAGGTTCCTAGAATTTATAAACTCAAATGCTATGGAACAACGTGTTACCACTCCCACAAGAGGGGAAAACATACTGGACCTGATCATCACCAACATGGGGACTCTATGCTCCAGACCAGAAGTGTATCCCTCACTGGTAAGATCAGACCATAAACTAATCTCACTGGATATTGACATCCTGATGCCACCCCCTGCCCAGAAAACCACAGTAAAAAACTTCTCTAAAGCAAATTTCACACTCCTCAAAACCGAGGTGGAATCCTTCAAAGCTCCCGGGCCTGTGGAAAATACGGCCCAGACCGCAGAATCCTTTATAAACGCATTCTATGAACACCTTCAGGAATGCATAGATCATGCAATCCCAAATAAAACCAAGACCCAATCCTCCAAAGGCAGACATCTTGGCTGGTGGACCCCAGCCATAAACAAACTATACAATAGAAGGAGAAAGCTACTACATGACAGAGCAAAATCCCAAAAAGGGAAGGCATCTCTGATCAGTATTAGCAAAAAACTACGGGCACTCATAAAATAGTCTAAGGCCAGCTTCAAGAGAAAAATTGCACAGGACACTAAGGATAATCACAAGGCTTTCTTTACGTTATGTTAGGAACCTGGGTGGGAATTTCCAGATATGCTCAGAATTAGTCCAAAATGACAAAAAATACACCGAACCCACAGACATTGCCAACATCCTAGCTGACAGGTTCTGTGCGCAAACCCCCCCCCCCTCCCCACCAAAAGGGCAAATATCTATCCCAGCAGAGTGCTGCCCCCCTGACATCTCAGATGCTCAGGTAAGAGCCGCCCTCTCCAAAGCAAAAAAACACAGCATCAATGGGACCAGACAGTGTCCCGGGCTGCGTCCTACATGGACTCCAAGAAGAGCTAAACCCAAACATAAAACTACTGTTCAATCTCATCCTTACTACAGGATATGTACCCAAAGAGTGGCGTACAGCAACAGTGGTCCCTCTCCACACAGGTGGTGCCTCAACGGATCTTGGAAACTATCGCCCCATAAGCCTGACTAGCTTGGTCTGCAAAGCTATGGAAAGGATCATCATGGACCTCATAAAGATATTGGGAACCTACAGACACTGGATCCTACCCAGTTCGGCTTTGTTAAGGGTGGATCCTGCCTCTTAAACCTGGTTGATTTCTTTGAAACAGTCACCAGGGCCATTGACGAGGGGAAGGTGGTCCACACAGCCTACTTGGACCTCGCAAAAGCCTTTCACACAATACCACACTTGGGCATTATAGATAAGCTCACCAGCTTAAATATAAACCCCTATGTCACTAGATGGGTTGCAAACTGGCTCAAGGACAGAACCCACATGGTTAGAATTGCTGGAGCCATGTCAGACTCCAAACCAGTTACAAGTGGTGTTCCACAAGGCTCAGTCCTGGGACCTCTCTTGTTCGGTATACATTTCTCGGAGGTACAGGCCAACACGGAAGGACTGTGGCTGACCAAGTTCTCTCATCAGGCCCATAATTGAATACAATGCCCCTTTTGGGATGTACCTTACCATACACCTGCAGCAACTGGAAAGACCCCAAAAGTACCTCACCAAGAGGATCAAAGGGCTCAAACAGATGCCATATGCTGCCCGATTAAAGAAACTCCAGCTCTACTCAGTGGCATACCGCCTGCTCAGAAGCGATCTGTGCCTGATGTATAAAGCCATGTCCAACCCGGAATTAATGGACATGCTGCACCTCAGAAAATCCAAATCCCATCGAGCTACGCGCTCGAGAGACTTGAACCTCAGCATTGAAATAAATAGGACATGCTGTAGGGACAGATTCATAACCCAGAGGCTCCCTTCACTCTGGAATAAAATCCCAGTCCAGGTTAGGCAGAGGCCCTCATTGACTCTTTTCAAGAGGAATCTTGATGAGTGGATGGGAGATCGTAGGTTTACCCAGGGTATCACTTCTGTCACTGTTAGACAGAGGCACAGTATACTAACCTCGAAAAAGGGCATAGCAAAATTAATTTAAAATGGGTGGTGAAAGCCAAACACACTCTGGATAGGCTTATAAATGCCCTAGGGCAGATAGCCTAGTATGAACCTATGAAGTAAACTTTTACAAGATCTGGGGCACTGCAAAACTGTAACTGCTGCTACTATTAAGTATGAATTTTGATTGGTTGTGCTATTGTACATATGTCTGTGCTATGGTTGGACAATTTTATAAAACACCAAGACGAGTTTTACTAGAAAGCTTTGTTATCTGCTGACATGCTGTTTATGTCCTGAGCATTATATTAAACTGTATATCAAACGGTGGATTTGGGTAATTTTTTTCTGAATACTGATCATCAAGTACAGACTTTCAATCATCAAAATGTAATGTCTGTGGATGCACACAGTTCTTACAATACAAAACACCAGACATTTAATAATAATCTTCTCTAAGCAAACTCTATCACTGTAATCCTGTCAAGTGTCTAAAACAAAGATAGGCAACCTTTTCAGAACAGAATGCCAACAATCAAAACTACTTTTAAGAGATGTTCAACTACTAGGCAGATAAAACACTAGAGGTGTGAGATACATGTAAATGCATATATACTTTATATACATTAACTGTAATTACTGTTAATCGCGATCAATAAATGTGCTCAAGTATGTGAAAATACTATCAGAAAAGTAAAACGTGAGGTTAGAATAACATTTGACTAAGCCATTCCCTCTGCTGGTCCTCAGCAGAGTGCCAGTCAAAAATATGCTTGAGTGCTTTTCATTTGTACAGCTGCCACAACTTTCCCACTCCTAATCTAGCATTTACACAAACACAATTCATTTAAATAATATATGATGCCTGCTGTTTACTTTCCACACTAAGCTTGCCTTGAACCTATTCATTTCTTTATAGTTAAAATGCATTTTTATCAGTCGCACATCTTTGTGTGTGTGTGTGTGTGTGTGTGTGTGTGTGTGTGTGTGTGTGTGTGTGTGTGTGTGTGTGTGTGTGTGTGTGTGTGTGTGTGTGCAATATTCAGTATTTTAAATTAGTTTCATCATAAAGGAGAACACTTTCCCCCAACTTAAAACCATCTCTAATCATGTACAAGGTCACCACATGTCATACAGTCTGAAAGGCAGCACAAAGGTGAATCCTATCCATCTGACACAAAACCAAAGGATGAATGGATATGACAAAAATGAAGTCTCATCTTCCTCAGAATCTGAAACTTCTAAGGGAGTAAACCATCCCCTAATTTTCCCTCCACTAACCCTTGAGGAAGAAGGCCTAAACATTACTTGAGTGGATTTTTCCAATTCAGTGACATATTTTTATGCAAATCTCTTGTAATCAAATTCTGAGGGAAAATCCTGGGGTCCCCAGGTGACTGACATCTGTCCTATCAGTATCCAGCCCCCAGAAGATTGACACTCAAGAACCTAACTCCCAATAAGCCATGCTTTGTGGGTCTTTACATGTCAGCTGCATGAATGCCCAAACCTGAAGACGGCTCAAACATGACCACATAAAAATTATCAGCTTGGGGTACAATGGAAGCCTGGGTAGCTTCTAAAGTCACTCTGGCAAGCACTTTCCGGATTCCCACTGCAGATAACTGGGAACCATCATCCAGCTGGGAAAGACTTCCATCCTAAATTTGAAAATCCTGACTCAAGAGTTTCAACCTCTTTAATATCAACCAGTCTTAAAAAGTGGATTGGGCTTCATTAATAGTTGCTTCTCCTCTTGAAGCCTCTTTCAAAAGAAAATAGACTGACAAAGAAAGAAAAATTATTTGACCTACTTTTAAAACTCAGTCTTGAACTACTAATCTTCCAATTTACCAACTAGACTCTACCCATCCCAATTAACTGATAAAAATATAAACTCAACAGAATTCTGCATTCTCCCCAAACTACTGATTTCTAAACATACTATCACTGAAGTTGCCCCTACTTAGAGGAAAAAAATAAAAATTAATATATGTCATTTTTCTCTGAATCGGTTGCAACTTCAGAGGTAGTACACTTGAGGTGTACGGGCACAGCAAACACTCTCCAGCGATGAAGCCCCCTGCAGTAAATATCTTGTGTATGACAGTGCTTCTGCTCATAGGTCGAAGTGATGTAAACAGAAAATAGTATAGAGGCCTGAAGCATACATGTGGACAGGGTTTCAATTGGACAAACAACTTGGCTGGAAAATCATCAAAAAAAAAAATCAAAAAACAAGAGCATTTTTTTTTCAGAGCCCTCATAACATTCAAGTGCGAGGCAAGTCCATTCACAACCCCTGAACTTATACACACTAACTCCAAAAATCACACAAATGAAGGGACAAGTCTCAAAAGAAAGGACTTGATGCACACTTAGAAGCTGCACCAGCAGTGACTTCCCCTAGAAAAGACCAAGTACAGACTTCAACTTTGCTGAGCACTGAACTCTACTAGATGGCACCTCGTCCAGTTTAAGCTGTATGAGGTACATGGAAGCTTCTGTATACTACTGTAAGGTCTTACTGGCAGTAAACATATCATTGACTCTGGTGCCTAATAGTTGGCATAAAGGTTAAGGTTATGAGCTACAGTTTCGGTGATATAGAGTTTGATTCTCTCAGCCCTCATTTGCTTACCCACACACTGTTCCTGGGTCACCCCTGAAAAGGGACCGTTGTGTCCAGGGGGCCTGATTAACAAATGGTATTACTATTATTATTACTACTACTACTACTACTACTATTACTACATGCTGAGTGATGCTAACTTTACTTGTATTGCAAGAGACTTGGACTGCCAACAACTTTGGCCCTCGCCTTGCAGTTATGACACTATTACAGGTCTCAACTATTCACTGGCCTAGAGAAGTCAGGATAAATGTAGAGTTGCATCTGTCTCAATTCAAAACTCCAGCTGATGCTGCAGGAGCAAACACAGGTTTCTCCTTATCTATCATTCTACCTAGTTGTGTGAGGACATTCAACATATTGCTGATGATGAATCATACCTACTTACAAATGAATTTCTTTGTAATATGAAGGAGTTCTGGTTTACTCAGATTATTACCTCATCAGTCTAGATGCTTTAGAGAATAACTACAAGAAATCACTTTCCCAGCCAGCTCTGCTAGTATACAGCACTAAAGCTCAGACTACAACCCAAGCAGAGTTTGACTAGATGCTCATGCACTTATTGCAGCTTGTGTGGGGAACAAGAGAATGCCAAGGCCTAGCCTGCTTACTACTTGATGGATGGCATGGGAAGCATCTGTGTGTGCACGCTTTCCATAGGTGCAGCCTACAAGGGAGATAGGACCAAATGATTGCATTATACATGCTGTCATAAATGTACATCATAAAATCCCACTGGGTATGTGTGTGGCATGAACAGAAGGGGTTAGGGCTTAATGAGAAAACCCCAGTCTCCTAGCATGCAAATAAAGGCTACAACACCCAACTAGTTCATCTACTGCCATTGGGATTAAAAGGTATTGTAGGACTCTTACCCAGAGAGAAAGAATGAGTCCATAAAACAGACAGAAAGGCAGGGTTCAATGACCCCCCCCCCCCCCGCCAAAAAAAAAAGTTTGCTTCCAGTGCTGTTAACTGATTGCCCCAAGTTGTGTTTCTTTTGTTTTGCTCAAGTTGTACAAGCCTGAACCACAGTTTTATTTTAAGCGGTACTCCTTAAAAAAGGACAAAGGCAGGAATATTGGTAGTGGTGTGGAGCAGTTTGAAGTAACAAATCTTACATGAATTCCATTATACCCATTACCAGACTCACACCTCATGTAAGATGGCTACTTTGGTCTCCACATCCACTCAGTCACTATCTTCTTTCACAGTACAGACCTTGTGGTCACTGCATCCATCCCTGATACCAAAACTGCAGGAATTTTGCCACAAGGCCCACTGCTGCAAAACATTTCACAGATAATATTGTCATTGAACAATACCTTGTAGTCACTACATCCATCCCTGACCCCAAAACTGCAGAAGCACTGCCACCCACCTCTGAGAAAGTTTTTACTGAGAACAGTCACCAAGTGATAGCTTGTGGTCACTACAGCCATCCTTGACCCCAAAACTGTAGGACCTCTGCTAGAAGGCACACCTCTGTGAAAGTTATAACTGAACATTTGTTATTGAGCAATAGCTTGTCGTCACTACAGCTATCTCTGACCCCGAAATTTCAGGAGCTCTGCAACAAAACCCAACTCTGCAAAAGCATTTGCTAAGAATATTGTCATTAACCAATGTAAGCAAGCTCCTGCCTGGTGTCCTGCAGAGTTCTACAGCAGCAGAGAGACTTTTGGAGTGATTAAGTATAATTTTTCTGCATTTTGTTGCTGCCTTTAGCTAATTCTGCCTAAAACACAGATTTTCTAGAGTTTCTGTGATTTTAAAAAGCTTGTTTCAGCGACATACTGTACTTATTTTACTGCCTGCACTTTAACAAAGTCGTTTTTGTGTTTAAATTACCTGTTTAACTGTTGTAGGCTACATACTCAAGTGTGATAGCCATTTATGTGCATTTAAAGTGTTTTTTTGATTGTATCTGCTTTATTTTCTGAAAAAAAAAATACTTGTTTTCCCGCCCTTCTAGGCTAGTTTAGTCCAGTTTTCAGGTTAGTGCTGAATTCAGGGCTGTGTTACAAGTTTCTGTGTTTGCCCATACCTTATACTTAGATAGAAGGAAGTTTCTCTGTTCACTGTGAGAGAGGGAGCTTTGAGCAGCCTATCTGTCCCTGGAGGAGTGGTTTCAGCCCAGAAATTAGTAGTTTATTGGCCATTTTGGGCTAATTTCTCTCTCTTTCATTTCCCTGCTATAAAACCCGCATTTGCAAGGTTTTTGTGCTAGTATACAGCTCAGCAAGCTCCTGCCTAGTGCCCTGCAGAGTTCTACAGCAGCAGAGAGACAAGAGAGAGACTTTGGAGTGCTTAAGTATCATTTTTCTGCATTTTATTCCTGCCTTTAGCTAATTCTGCCTAAAACACCAATTTTCTAGAGTTTCCGTGATTAAGGGTTAAACTATTCCAGGCTCCACGAAGTCTGCTCTTCAAATTTTCCCTTAGAACTAGTCAAAACTCTCAAATTAAGCACTCTAACTTCCTTTTACAGTCCAGCACACTTGCTCCAAGCTCTCAGTAAGCACTAATAAACGCTAACACAACACCTCCCCCTTTATTATACAATAGTACAAGGCTCCCTAGTTCGTCTCTGCCGGACTATCAGTAAAACAGTTCAGCTACCCATACAGGCATGTCCAAAGGGCAGTTTCAGGTATACTCTTCCAGGCCAGCTGGTGAATCTCGGAATCTTGAGGCAATGTTACAACTGCCTCATGTACACGGACAACCCTCTCCTCCTTCCAACAAACACAAATATATGTGAGAGATGCAACTATACAGCCAAACTGGGGGCCAAGCTCTCTCAACCCATGACTGGAACAGCCAGCCAGGAGGAGAAGGGAAACACTTGCACCACACTTCCAATCTCACACAAAACAGTCACACATGCACCAGCAAACAACACACATAAATACGCAAAATCATACTCGGAGGCTCTAAATAAAAATCTGCCTAAGCAGCAGAGACCTCCAAAGCAGACATCCAAGCAACCTCCACCCTCAAACGATCACTACGTATCACATACTTCACAAAAAGTCAGTGTGCCATGCAACCACAGCCCTTAAGGCACAACAACACAGCCAATACATTAGTAATAGGTGACTCTATTGTCAGGCACACTGACATCCCACTCACTAGACTGAACAAGGAGAAGGTTACTGTAAGCTGCCTGTCGGGTGCCAGGATCTGCCACATAACACAAGCACTCAGGTCACTCCAAAACAAGTACAAATATGACTCGGTCATTGTACATGTTGATGTGAATGACCTGAGACATACCTCCCTGGACTACATGAAAAGAGACATAGAGGAGCTCTCTGATCATGTAGCCCAGGCCGGTATGACCCTGACCCTAAGTTAGCATCTTGCCCTCACCAAGAATGATGCCACAGTACGAAGAAAAAAATATCAGTTTTAACAACTGGCTAAGCTATTGGTGTCATTCAAAGGGGATCCAGTGTCTGTCAGCCTGGGACTGTTGGGGTGGGCAATGGGGTATAAAAGTGCACTGAAAACTTTTACATAGGTGAATGTCTGACATTTTTTTGTCAATGCAATTGGGTTAAAAAAAAGAAAGAATGCACTGTAACAGATAGTTTTCTTTAACCAAATAAATGTTCAGTGCCAGTTGAAAAACCTGCACCAGAGGCAGCTGTACATTTTGTTCTTATGTTTCCATGCAAACAAGCTAACTAAAGGTGAAGGCAATACACTGAGAGGTCTGGACAGTGTTTACTAAGAGAAATAAAATTTAAAGGTACCAAGGCAAGCAGCTCAGTAAAAAATAAAGTATGAAATAACTGCAAGACAAAAACAGAGCAGCTTTTCTGGTAACTAAATACTTTAATGCATTTACTAGAACAGTCTAAAATGTAGACGTATTTAAAGATAGCAAGTGCACATTTTCTTAATGCTAAAAGTTAATGTTTTGTGAAAACATGCAAGTTGTTTTTCACATATGGGAGGGGAACAAAGATGACAAGATCAAACAGCAATTAGTTTAAATAGTAGCACACACTGTAACATGCTTTTTAGCATAGATAACCTTAATTTTAGGTTAATTAATGCCTGTGGACACAGCTGGGACAGTTGTTCCTACTCAGATCATCAAACTTCATTTTAAGTTAATATTTTATGGTAGTGTTCTGAGGGTGTGTCTTTTTTTCTTTTGTTTGAGGCTTTTCATTAAAACAAAAAGCCTTGTAAAATGAGACATAAGTTCAAAGGAAGATGACAAGAAACAAATGTACAAAAGATCAACCTGCCAATCATTAGTGTGTGCATGTAACACAAAAGCTTGAATAGACATTTAAACAAGTTGCATTTATCATAATGTCTACACTAAACATATTTTACGATGTGAATGACCTCACAGGTACAGACAAAAAGGTAAGAGTACTGAATTATATTAAGAAATGCGGAGTGCAAATAGCAAAGCTACATGAAACACATTTGAAAAAAGGTGAGCATGTCAGTTTGATAAAGAAAGGATTTCAAGATGGATATTCAGCAGAACATCAGGGACAAAGGAAAAGGGGAATACTTGTACTAATTGCTAGAGGAGCTCCAATACTGGTCCAACAGGGAAAAATAATGGTAGATTTGTTGTAGTAAGGAGCTCTGGAAAGGTAGGAGGATGATGCTGGCATGTATTTATATTCCACATAAAACTGCTATTAAGCAGCTTAAGAAAATTTTGGGAGAAATAATCAGCTTTCAGCAGGGTGTGTTACTTATAGGTGGGGACTGAAACTGGGTTTAGTGAGGATGTATCTGGGAGATCTAGAATGGAAAATATAACAAAACAGGGTAGACATCTGAAGAAAGTTATGAAGATATTTGGTATGGAAGGTGTGAATTCAATACTGAGAACTAGAACTTGCATATTACTCCCCAAGATGAAATATGTGAACCAGACTACACAGAAATTATATTTCACAGAAACGTGCTTTTAACTGACAGCTTCAACAAACATCCAATGACTACTTCAGATCATATGCCAATAACAATTAAGATCAAAATGCAGGGAAATTAAGTGAAATGAGCCAATACCTACTTGGTAAAAAGGAAGGAATTTAAGGAATGGGTAGTGGGAATTACCTGAGAGTTATTAGGGATGATAGAAATTTCTTAAGAAGTTGTAGCTAGTGACTGAGATAAAAAGAAAGTGGTTTAAAACAGGGTAGAAATAAGAGAAACAGAGATATGGTCAACAATTAACATGAATTATTTAGAGGGGCTGACCAAGGTTAAAGTATTCCAAAACAAAGGGAATTTCACAGAAGAAGAAGAGATGCAGGTGCATTGTACTAAAGAGAAAATAAGGAGTAACTCAATAATATGCATGCTTATAGAAAGATTGCTATTAAGTAACTGTTTTCCACAACTCCAGAACACAAACTCTTAGCATAACAACTGGGGCAACAGAAAGTATAAATAGTCGTTATCAAATGTATGGAGCCTATTACAAGAAAAATAACCAGAAATTCTGTAAAGATATTAGAGATATTTCATTAATGTTATAAAATTCTGAATAAAGCAGAGGAATGTAGAAATCAAGAAAAACAAATGGAAATATTTATGGAAGACTTAAGTATGCCAAGGTTAGCAGCATATGTGGCTCAAAGATTGGCAGAAAAGACGGGGGAGATGAGATAAAAACAGTGATGTGTAATCAAGCTGCAGAAAAGTCCCCAGGAATAGGTACATAGGTTAATAGAAGATTACTAGGCTAACAGCTGAAGAGCCTTTACAAGCCTAGCCAATATAACCTGACTTAACTGGTAAATGCCCACTAGGGACAGGAGGAAAACATGGGTTGGTGCCTATGCCTTGGGTATGTTTACTGGTTTTACAGATTGCCCCGTTGGTGCCTATGCCTTGGGTATGTTTACTGGTTTTACAGATTGCCCCTGTCTTTAAGGGATATAGACACCTCTCTAAGCTGTAAATTTACAGTTTTCCATCCATTGATCCAAAATGGCCTTGAACAAAGCCAAGGAAGGAATCTTTCACGTTAACAGGAAGCCTATTCCACAGAATGGGCAATCTCTGTGACACATCTGTCTCTCCAGCATGTTCTGTTTGACACACTGACTAGGTTCAGATCTGAGGAACAGGTAACCCTCATGCTATTTGACTTGCAGATATGCAGTGGCTCCATCAGGGCTGGATTTGCGACTGCCTTGTAGGTCAGACACATGTCGCCGCTTAAGAGTCAATAAGAGACAGAGTAAAGGAAAAGGCCTTTCAGTCTATCCACATAGGATATATTGTTTACACCCTGCATTTTCTTTCTGAGGAACTTCTGAGGTCACACCATCTACTGAAGGTGTCTGGTCAAGTGCATTCCAAATGGCACACTGTACTCAATTATTGATCTAATGAAGGCTGTGTATAGTGGGGCTATAATCTCCTTAGATCTGGATGCCATACCCTCACTTATAAGTTGTACCACACAGACTTACTTCCTTACCATTGTGGATACATGACGGCTGAAGTTCAGGCTACTATCCACCTGAGCACCAGATCCCTTACAACTCAGTCTATTCTTAGGGGTAAGTTGTTAACATTGAAGTTAACAGGGATATTTGCTTTCACAAAGGGTACAATAATGCATTGCTTTGCATTTATTTTTGGACAGTGGTTCTGACACCTATCATTTGTCTGGTTTAGATCTTCCTGAAGGAATAGATAGTATTCCCATGGAAGTTTAGAAGTGAAGAAAGTGATAAAGATCTAGAAGTGTTTGTTTAAATGTATTTTAAAAGGAGAAAAAGCTGTGGTAGCTGCAATCCCTAAAGACGGTTTAATTTTAAACCATTATTATTAAGTGTTCATGTCTGCAATAGCTAAAAAAATGGCAAACGTGTTGACAAAACTGATGGATATGGATCAATGTGGTTTTGTGAGTGGAAGGAAAACATCTGACAACATTATTTGAACAATGATGATCCAGAGAGAAGCAGAATGTGAAAAAAATGCAGCTGCTGTTGGGTTTTGATGAGGAGAAAGCATTTGACAGAGTAAGCTGGGATTTTATGACAATGGCAATGGAAACATTTATATTCCCTGATACTTTAATGAGATTAGTTATGATCATACATGACTGAAGGCAAAAAAATTAAAGTGGAAGGGTTCCTCTCTGATAAGTTGCGTCTAAACAGAGGAACCAGGCAGCGGTTTCCTCTTTCCCCTTTATTTGCATTATATTTACAGTCATTGACAAAGAAAATAAGGGACTCAGAAATTCAAGGATATAATTGCTATGACAAATCAAGAAAAGTTGGCTTTATTTGCAGACATTATTTTATACCTGATAGAAGCTGAAAAGGACATCTCAATGTTGTGGAGCATTTTGAGACAGTTTCAAGTCTTTTGGGGATATAAAATTAATGAAGACAAAACAAAGGCCACAGCTGTAAACTATGTGCCCATCCATGAATTGGTTCAGCAATAATGTTATTTATGGGGACACAGGTTCATAGGTTGGTACTAGGCTATCGGCACTAGGGCCTATACAAGCCTAGCCATAACAATTTCCTGGATATTTCTTCCTACAATATTTACTTCCCTGGACCCCTGTCTAGCAGGGTGACTGACATGACCCCCGGGGTGAATTTTCTATCTCTCATCTAATTGTCAATGTTCCTTTTGAAGAGGGCCAATGAGACGCTCTGCTTGACATGTACTGGCAGTGTATTCCAGAGTATGGGAAGTCTCTGGGTCAGGAACCTATCGCTCCAGCATGTTTTGTTCATTGTGATGATAAGGTTTAGATCCCTGGAGCATGTGGCTCTGAGGGATTGGGATTTCTTTAAGTGGAGCACGTCCAACAGCTCAGGGTTTGACATGGCCTTGTATGTTAAGCAGAGATAGCCTCTGAGTAGACGATATGCGACAGAGTACAGCTGGAGTTTTTTTAGACCGTCAGTATAGGGCATCTGCTTTAGGCCTATGATTCCTTTAGTGAGGTATTTCTGCAGCCTTTCCAGCTGTTGCAGATGTCCTGTGAGGTACATACCAAACAGGGTGCTGTACTCTATAATGGGTCTAATTAAGGATGAGTACAGTGGGACAAAAACCTCCTTTTTTCTGGACGAAAAGCCCTTAGTGATGAGGTGTGCCACATAGAAGGATTTCCTGACTGTTGTGGCAATGTGGTTATCGAAGGTGAGACCACTGTCCACCTGTGTCCCAAAGTCTTCTTCACACTTTCAGTATTTAGTGTACTACCACCTATGTGGTAATTCACGGTTACGTGTTTTTTCCCAAACGGGATAACTATACATTTCTTGGCATTAAGCTTGAGCCCATGGCTCTAGCACCAAGCATCTGTTTTTGTAAGGCCCTTTTGTAGAATATCCACATCATTTGGGGATTTAATAATGGCTCCCAGTTTGCAGTCATCTGCGAACTTTGTTAGCCAGAGTTCCTTAGTGTTGGCCTGTACTTCAGAGAAGTAGATACTAAACAAGAGCGGTCCCAGGACTAAACCCTGTGGTACTCCACTTGTCTGGAGCTGGATTGGGAGTCGGCTACTTTTACAGTCTGGGTTCTGTCAGTAAGCCAGTTGGCAACCCATCGAGTAACGTAGGGATTTATGCCCTGCTTAGTAAGTTTATCTATGATTCCGGGGGGGGGGGGTGTCAAAAGACTTGGTGAGGTCCAGATAGGCTGTGCAGACCACCTTACCCTCGTACACAACTCTGGAGACTGATATGAAAAAGTCAATCAGGTTCAGGAGACAAGATCAGCCCTTCACGAACCCACACTGGGTGGGGTCCAGTGTTTGAAGGTTGCCAATGTCTTCATTTACAAATTCTATGATAATGCGTTCCATGCCCTTGCAGATCAAGCTCATCAGACTGATGGGATGGTAGTTCCCAGGATCCCCCCTTGTGGAGTTGGATAACTGTAGCTGTGCACCACTCGGTGGGCACGAAGCCTGACATGATAAAAAGAATTTTTTAGGAGATGGGATAATAATTATTCTCTTATGGCAGCTAAGGATATGTGACTAAAAAGATAATACAAAAACTGAAAAAGTTCATATTTATGGATATGGACAACAAACTACAAGCAGTGAAAATGTTTTAGTCCCTTTAATTTTACATACAGGTCAGTCATATTTTTATCACCAGAGGAGATGCTGTGGACAATACTAAAGAGTTGAAGGATTTTAACTGGGAGGAAGAGAGAGCAAGGGTAAAAACAGGGATAAAGCTGATCCTTCCGATAAAATGTGGCATTTTACAATTACATTATTTGAGGGGCTATTTTAGAGCTACACAGTTAAGACTAATATACGTACACAAGAAGAAAGCTATTATTCATAGTGGAAAGGGATTATGATGAAGAAGCAGGGTGGAAATTCAAGAAATAAGGAGACAGTGGTATTTTGGATGCAGATCCTTATGGTGAGTAACTGCAAACAGACAGAATATTATATTCATAAAGTAGCAGAAAGTATTCTAAGATGGCTTGCACCTGTCACCTCCTAGGCTTTTGAATACTGGCCAAGGCTCTTGCTGCCCCATAGTGCCTTTTTTAGGCAAGGCTCAAAAGTCAAACCCACCTCCGTACACAGCACAATTAACAAAAAACTGAAGGTTATGCTACTCAACGCCAGGAGTTTAAATCTCAAAATATACGCGCTCAAAGCACTCCAGTATGGAGAACGTCGACATCTGTGCAGTAACTGAAACCTGGTTCAAGCCTCCAGAGAGCAGCCCAGCACTACCGGGCTACAACTCATAAAAATAAGTTATGTACCTACCATAACGTTCCATGTTAGTTGTCTTCATCTCGCCTTCCTTCTTGCTGTTTGGGTTTGGAGCCGATCCTCGGTTCCGACTCGGCCATCTTCTATAGCTCGAGAGCTGTTTATTGGCTTGAGGCTACCCCTTACCCCAGAATGCACAGTGTCAGCTACCCAGATCTCGTTTGTGATAGCGCACACTAGACATAAGTAGAGTAACCAGTTACCTAAAAACTGGTTGTCCAATAGACCTAAACAAGGAAAAAGTCACAAATTACCTGGCATGTGAAGTAATAAAAGATACTCAACCAGTGAAAAAAAAAGAACTCCTCTCAATCCTCTAGGAAGGGGGAAGGAGGGAGGAACGCAAGAAGGAAGGTGAGATGAAGACAACTAACATGGAATGTTATGGTAGGCACATAACTTCTTTATGTTAAGTTGTCAATCTCGCCTTCATTCTTGCCGTTTGGGACAGCATCCCTAGCACCTAAAATCCCGGGTGGCTCATTGGAACAGACTCTTCAGAACAGTAGAACCAAAGGAAGCTCTGCTCCGGGAGACCATATCCACCTTGTAATGAGAGATAAAAGTATGAGGGTTTGCCCAAGTGGCAGCTGCACAGATTGAGTCTATGGACAACCTAGACAGAAAGGCTACAGAGGTGGCTAATGGTCTAGTAGAATGACCTTTTGGTTTAGCTGGTAGTTCTTTATTTCGTAACTGATAAAGGCAATAGTATCAGATAACCATCTGGATAAGGTCATCTTAGAAACTGGAAGGCCTTGTTTGTTGAAAGCATAAGAAAGAAATACCTGGTCTGAATTTCTTAGTTCCTTAGTTCTATGGCGATAAAAACGCAACTGTATGTGCACATCCAATTGGTGGAGCTTGTATTCTGCCTTGTTGCTGTGATTGGGAAAGAAAACTGGGAGATCTATGGATTGATTTAAATTGTTCTCTGAGCAGACTTTAGGAATAAAGGATGGATTGGTCCTCAGAGAAACTATGTCCTTCTGTAACACCAGGTAAGGCGGACAAATACATAGTGCTTGAAGTTCTGAGACACGTCTAGCTGAAGTGATAGCAACCAGAACAAGTGTCTTCCAAGAAAGAAATTTTAAGGAACATGATGCTGCCAGTTCAAAGGGAGGCAAAATTAAAGAAGCTAAAACTAAATTGAGATCCTGAGGAGGATCTCTAACTGGGGTTATAAGAAGAAATGTTCCTCTAATAAAGGCCTTGCAGAGCTTATGAGACATTATGCTAGAATTAAACATACAGATATAAAAATTAGAAATGGCAGCTAGCTTTACTCTAATGGTAGTGGACGCCGCACCAGACTGAAAGAGTTGTGCTAGAAATTCAAGAATTTCATGGACTGGGGCTGAGAAAGGATCCAAATTTCTAGATTCTGCCCAGTAAGAAAACTGTTTCCATTTACTAGCATACGTTTTCCTCATAGTAGACTTATGTGAGGAAACACTAATATCACGGACTGCTGGGGAGGTACTGGAAAGCCTGGCTAAGGTTGGAAGTGGAGTAACCAAGCTGTGAGCTGGAGAGTTTGAAGGGATTGGTGCAACCCGCCTGACTGATGAATCAGAAGATCTGGAACTGGGTCCAGAATCCACAGTTGATCCAGAAGGTGGAGGTGCAGGAACGGGAACCATATCTATCGAGACCAATATGAGGAAATGAGGGTCATTTTGCAGCCCAACGATTTTGCTTTCTGTATGAGTCTTGGTATTAGGGGAAAAGGGGGAAAAGCATAAAGGAGTTGCTGAGGCCAATCGTGGACTAGAGCATCTCTGGGTATATGACCTGGAAGAGGAAGTAGGGAGAATTAGCTGCTGCATTTGTTGTTGACAGGAGTGGCAAATAGATTGCAGCAAGGCTGTCCCCATTTGCAGAAGATCCGCAACTTCCTGATTCAGAGACCACTCGCGAGGCATGAGGATAGTTCTGCTGAGCCTGTCCGCTATAACGTTGGATTTCCCAGGGATGTGCATTGCTATCAGAAAACATTGGAAGGAAATCACCCACTGCCAGAGTCTGAGTGCTTCTCGACACAAGGGATAAGACCTGGTCCCGCCTGTTTGTTGATGTACCACACCACTGACATGTTGTCCATTTGGACTGCAACGGTCCCGGAAGGAAGGGAGTCTTGAAGGGCTTGCAATGCTAGGAGCACCGCCTCTCATTTCTACGACATTGATATGCAGATGGTACTCACGAGGTTGCCAAGTGCAATGGACTGTCCTGCCTAGATAATGCTCCCCCCACCCTTATCAGGGAGGTGTCCGTGGTCACTGTGGCTACCGGAGGGGGTTGTATGAAAGGTCTGCCCTAAATCACTAGTGGGGAGACCATCCACCAAGAAAGGTGCCTTTTGCATGTTTCCCCGATCAGGATCATGTGAGACATGGGTAGCTCCTGGAAAGACCACTGCGTAAAAAGAAGCCACTGAAGGATTCTCATGTGGAAACGCGCTAATGGGACAAGAAGAATGGCAGCTGCCATGGAGCCTAGAGCTTGGAGGACATATCTGACTTGAATCCTTTTGCTCTGCATTAGGATTAACACTTGCTGATGAATAGTGGAAACTCTTTCCTGTGGTAATCTTGCAAACATTTCTTTTGTGTTTAATTTTGCTCTTATGTATGTGACAGACTGACAGGGCAACAAGGCAGATTTTTTGAAACTTACTGTAATGCCTAGTTTAGTGCATGATGTGACTGCATAATCCCGTGCCTCTAAGAATTGATGCCTGGTGGTAGCAGTCAGGAGCCAGTCATCTAGATAGGGAAACACCTGGAATCCTTGATGCCTCAGGTGAGCCGTGACTACTGCCATATACTTGGTGAACACCCCGGGGGCTGAGGTGAGACCAAAGGGCAGAGCTCTGAACTGGTAATGACTGGACCCTACCCAGAAGCGAAGAAATCTCCTGGAGCATCTGTCCATCTTGATATGGTAATACGCGTCCTGAAGATCTATCGACCACATCCAATTGTCCTGACCTAGAAAAGGGAAAATGGACTGCAGTGTCACCATCCGGAACTTTTCTTTTTGTACAGATTTGTTCAGTCTGCTGAGATCCAGTATTGGTCTCCAGTCCCCTGTCTTTTTTGGTACTAAAAAAAATCTTGAGTAAGTTCTGGATCATAGTTGGTCTGCGGGGACATCTTGAATGGCTCTTTTTTCTAGCAGTCTTGAAACTTCTGTGACTGCTTGATCCCTTAGACTGGGTGAGACATCTGGGATGGACTTTTTTGATTCTATGGGGGATTGATGGAAGGGAATTTTGTAACCTCTGGATATAATGGATAGTAACCAAACCAAACCAAAACCAGACAAATTGAAAAATGAAAAATGAATGGACCAACAACAGGAACTGGAGGAGTGAAATCACCACAACAAATTTGACCTAGGTTTGGTCTTTATTCAGACTTCTTCAGAACAAATGTTAAAAAATGGTCACACACCAGAATTTATACACCTTAAAATGACATCATAAATCAATTAGTCAGTTAAAAACTTTCATCATACTTAAAGCAACCTGAGCGCACACACACACAAACAAACAACTTAATAATATAATAGCATACTACACTAATAATAAAATTGATGAGTACTTCATGAATCAAATTAAAAATTTACACAACAAAACATAATAAAATAATGAACATTAAACCCCACACCAAATAGTGTGTGATAATGAACTAAGCACAATCATTATACATAAGTGAAATTGCTGGCTAATCACCCAAAAACATGTTTCAGTTTCAAGATTGGGGCTATACTGATGTGGTCATTGATGCCAGGGAAAACTGTTGCATTCAACCTAAGTTGCCACCTCACCTCACTAATATCTAAATGCAAATCTAAAACCCTACCCTGTATATCCTTGACTATGTTTTGCAATATACAAAATTTAAAAGGATGCCCACCATGCATTTCAAGATCCATGGTCTCCGGCTCCGAGCTAAATGTAGTCAGAGGAGGAACGGAAATAGAGGCAGTTGGAGCCGATACCTGCTGAGGTGGGCTGCACAGTAATTTTGCCAGTGCCTGCGACTTAAGCAACCTACTTACTACTCTCTCCACATCATGATCTGATAATCTAGAGGATCGAGAGGAGTGGGAAGAATGATGGCTACGTTCACTCTGTAACAAGGGTGACTGAGGTGCCGAGTGGATGGGCTCCAAGGACAGAGACCTCAGTCTCTTATGGCTCTGAGACGGCTCTGAAATAGCAGATGGAGCCGACGGAGGAGTTGCCTTGTCGGTGCCAGCCGGCACCGTCATACTTGGTTGGTCAAGTAAAGGAGTCGGCTCCGAAGGTGGAGCCAGTGGCTTGACAGACTTCGGGGATTTCGCTGGCTGAGTACTTTTAGCCGGAGAATCCTGAGGCTTCAATAATCCCCGAAGGATTCATTTGTTTTTGCGCTCCTGCAAGACCCTTGGACTAACAGCGTGACATATAGAACAGGAGTCCTGCAGGTGAACAGTGGCCAAACAATATACACAACTAGTGTGCCCATCTGTCAGAGACATTTTCTGACAGCAAGAGTCACACTTTTGAAGCCAGACACCTTGGTATCTTTAGACATTTTCCTAACAATAAACTAAAGAACCACAATAACAATAAAAAAAAAAGCTATAATAACTATTACTACTTAAACGGCTAACCTAATAAAGGGGGAGGAGAACTCTCCAAGTTAAACTGAGTTCAAGGGAAAAGAGGCCTGCAGAAAGGAACGACGGCCAACAAAACACACACAATATAAAGGGTATAAGTACTAAGAGACTAAGGTTAATAACACTTTTACAATTAAAATTTTACAACAATAGCAAAAATATGTAACACAGAACAATACTAAGCCTGAGCCAGTAACGAAGCAACCTCGCAGCTGAAGCGGCAAATGAGATCTGGGTAGCTGACACTGGGCATTCTAGGATAAGGGGTAGTCTCGAGCCAGTAAACCGCTCTCGAGCTATAGAAGATGGCAGAGTCGGAGCAGAGGATTGACTCCGAACCCTAACAGCAAGAACGAAGGCGAGATGGACAACTTAACATCACACGTTTCAGCCACAGAACACAGGCTGAAACACAAAAGGAGGGGGTGTATCCATATTCATCAAGGATACCTACACCTCCAGGTTAGTGGCGTAGCATGATACCTCGGGTATCATCCATGTGCAACTAACATCGGGCAAATTTGCAATGCAAATTGTGGCCTGCTACAGATCACCCTCCATGACCCAGGACCACCACTCCACCTTTCTGGAGACACTGGAAAACATGAAGGTCCTATCACACACCGTGATATATTGGGCAATTTCTATTAACATATACATATATATATATATATATATATATACATATACATATACATATACATATATATACATATATATATATATATATATATATATATATATATATATATATATATATACATATACATTTATACGTATATGTACATATACATTTATATATATATATATATATATATATATATATATATATATATATATATATATACACATATATATATATACACATATACATATACATATATATATATATATATATATATATATATATATATATATATATATATACATATACACACACACACACATGCATTTCAGTCTTTTACATCCCTCCTATTGACAATATAACTACACTGGAAGATATCCTATACTGGATATCCATAACAATTACAGAAGAAAAAAAATACCACTAGGTGATGTCAATATCAATTGGTTGAACATGTCCTCCAACTCCCCAACATCCAGCATGAATTTATATCATTTCACACAACTACTTAATATATCCAAACACCACAGCAAGACATCAAACTCCTTATTAGACTGGATCCTAGTATCAGACCCTAGTACATTCACCACCAGAAGTACAATGACAGACTCTCTCAGTGACCATCGCCCAGTCTATACAACCAGATATCTCACATATCCATTTAAGCAGCATGTTAATAAAACATGCAAGTTGTCCAAGTTTAACCCAGAAATATTCATTACTACCCTGACATCTATTAACTGTAACATCCTAACAATATTACCCTTAGATGATGATTCAATAAATTTTCCTAAATATCCTAAATAGCCTTGCACCTCCTTGAAGGAAGAGACTAAAAACAAAATGCAAGTTGGCTGTCCAAAAACAGTAGATGCTAATGCAGGATTAAGAAAAAACGTGGAAAGAATGGCAAAAATATAAACCGCCATAATATCCTGAAAACTTCAGAATGCTCTACAACCATATTTAAAAGCAAATAAATGAGGGCAAAAATCTATCCTATAATATTCAGAACAGTAAACACAACCTTGAAAAATACGGGTGAGTTATTAAACAAATCTTACATCCAAGCCAAAAATTCAACTCTAACACCTCTCCCATTGACTCACCACTCAAAACTGCAACATAATTCAACTCTTATTTCATAGATAGTATAACATCCCTAAAGCAAGGATTCCCCATCATCTAATCCAAACCCTGTTCAACAGCCATGTCACCATATCCACTTTCACCTTCAAACCTGTGCCCACATCCTACTGAAAACTACTCAAAGAAACTCAAACCATGCTGTACCTCAGCTGATGATCTTCCAATTGTGTACCTTAAGGCAGCAGCATTGTCTATCCAATCTCAAATCCTTATAAATAGGCCAGTCCAAGAATCCCATATTCCCTCTCTCTAGAGAAAAACACACACACACACTGTCCTCTACACAAAGTATAAAGACCAACACACATCACTAACTATAGACCTATAGCAACCTTATCCCCCCTCTCCAAAATATCTGAAAAATGTATTCAAAAACAATTGCTAAACTACCTCCCGCAGGTAGAATTTTTATCCTCTGCACAGCATGGATTCGGTCCCTCCCATAATCCTAAAACTGCACTTCTAACCATTATAGATACCATCAATAAAGCTAGAGAACAGCAAACCTTCTTATTTCTAGACTTGTCTAAAGTCTTTGATAAAGTTTGCCACAGCAATCTACTACTTAAAATGTCCTCACTAGGTCTATCTCAGCCCACCCTTCAATGGTTCAAAAGCTATTTGTGCAAAAGGTATAGGTAGGTTTAATGTCCCCCACACACATCCACACAACAGGCCTCCCTAATACAATGCGCAGATGACTTCACGTACATATGCACATCAGATAATGTTGTATATTGCTTAAAAAATACTCAGAAAGCTTTAACAGTCATGGGACCGTGGCTTTGTACCTTAAGTCATGCACAACACCCCCCACCCAAAAAAAAAGAAAACCTACTACTTTTTTTTCACCAAAATCCTTCTCTCATGAGAACAATTTAAAATCCTCTCTTCTGTTAGCAAATTATTAGGTATGATTGTGAATGATAATCTTAAATTTGACAAAAATGCATAAAAACAACTCACCAAAAACTTGCTCACCAATGTAACTAAAGCTACACTTGCCACTACTTATCTCCTCCTCTCATTACTTTATAGTGCTCTCATCCTTACCAACTTTCAGGCAACATAAAAAAACAAAACTTGAACAATGCACAGACTAAATTTGCAGCAAACCCTCATTTCAGAATCCACCACTGTAGAGCACTAAAAAGCCTACATTGGTTAGAACTACCTCATCAGCTAACATATGTACATAGCTTCTATAAAATTATACAGCATCCGCTTGTCCATCACTAAATAACATTCTGCACAACTATGTTCCCACTTGGTCATTATGACCTAGGGAAAAAAATATTCTCTCTGTCGACATGCCTTTAAAACCAGCTGTGTATGTTCTGCAGTCATTTCATGTTTCTAAGACCTGGAACTCCTCACCTATATACATCAGGTCAATACCCTCCCTCTGGTCCTTTAGAATCATTTAAAAAAAAAGTCTTCCTACCTAAAATCGATCTCTGTTCTCTCTCAACCCCAGAATAAACTATATCCTTAAATATGAACTTCCTATTCATACCTTACACCTCCTTACTCCCATGTCTTCACTTACTTCCTAACTTCAATTTCTCTCCCCAGACTCGATTTGCTACAACCCTGTTTTTTCTTGACTTCATATTGCAATTCCTGTTTGTACTATCTATACTAGCTTACCTTTAATTTCCCTAAGCTGGCTAAAATTTCTTTAAGTATTAAATCATCGATATACAGGTTGCATCTATTTTAACTAATGTCACATTATGCTTGATTTGGTTTAATTACTCAAAAATGTACATGTTTTGTATTATTTTTGAAGACTGTTAAAATTATGGCTCTTAAAATGTTTGGAGCTTTACTCCCCGGGCCTATGCTGAAAATGTCAATAATCAAATGTCAATTAAAAAGTAAATAAATTATTTGTCCACAGAGACTTGAACAGTGGCTAACTGTCCAGTCATGGTCTTCTGGATAATGGTCAGTTTATGTAGCCCAAAATGCCTCAACTCTCAAAAGGCTTTTTCATCATAAATGTATGAGATGTCTCCCTAGTTTTGCTGGCAAAGTTGCTGATATAACCATCTCTGGTCAAGGGAATTTACTCTCCTCTCTCTTGGCTACTTTTCAGCATTTCTGATTATGATGAACTCCTGATTTTGATCTCATGCTTGTAAAACTTGCAGATCATCATGTTCTTTCAGGCCACCTGTGGCCAGCCTAGATGTGCCAGGTCCAAGTACTTGCAGAACCAGTGCTCCCTTTTAAGGACTGGGATTATTTTACCTGTTCTCTGTTGCTTTCTCCACATTACTATTCATCACCATCAGTGCTCTGGACTACAATGCAATTTGAAGTTTAAACAGAACATTAATAAGAATAGAATGGAAATACATTTGGGTGATTATAATCACTATACAATATAATGATACAAGACCGTTGATATTTTAGAAGTTCGAGAGTTTGAATGTAAAAAAGTGAAGGGAAAAAAGAACCACATTTCCCACAGCTAAACAACTGATAAGGATAACATATAAGTGGATGTCAAGATAAATGTATGTAAAAAAGAATGTTGTTTTTTTCAGATTTTTTACTTAAGTTAATTTATTTGTTAACTGGATAAGTAAACCTCTCTTGGAATTTCTTCAGTCACAACATACGCCACAAGATAAAATACAACAAATATACGAGAAATTCAACATAGCATGTTCTAGGAAGGCAGGATAGAGCAAAAGTAACCAGAATAAACCCATGAAGAAACACAAAGGACATGCAACATCCACAATGATAGAGATCAGAAATCAGGACTGACTCACAGAACTGGAGCTGTGAGGCAAAGCTCTTACCACTAGGTTATATAAACTCCATGTTTCACTAATGAATGTATTGAAAAAAAATAAGTGGAGGTTGGTAAGGGCAAGTAAAGTATCAACAGTAAACTGTTTTAAGGAAGAATATCAGGAGTACTGAATAATTTTATTGAATGTCAATTTAGTAATGAAAGGGTTTTATGAAATAAGTTTAGAATGAAGGAGAAAGCACTTAACAAGAAACGACTAATAAGTTAGAAATTTATTGGAAAAAACATGGAGTGAACTAAAGAAGAAGTATGTGATGGGATAATTTACATTAAATGAGAGAACTGTAAAAGATCTGGAAAAAAGTAATTATAGAGAAGGTAATATGTTGATAAAGTAGCAATCCTCTAAACCACCTGTAGGTTTAAGCAACATGTGAGAGACAGTAAGTGTGCTACATGCATGCTCATTAATGGAATGGAGCCCTAAACAATGTGAGCTTCTAAGCCTTGCTCCCACCAAGCTAGGACAGATTCCTGCTCCACATAATCCTTTAATGAATTAAGTGGGTAATCAGGGAATGAATGAGGTACTATGCAGCCAACCTACCCACTGTTATTAGATGAAAAAAAAAAAGAAGTGGATGAGTGAACTTGAAAATAATGAAAGATAGCATTAAGGTAACAAGCACAATTGCCTTAATTTATTAATTCATCAGACAGGTGAGCTGGTCTAAGATCTTCAGTTATAACCCAAGCAAAAGGCATCAATAAATTATAATATGGCACACTATATAACTGCAGTAGGACTCAACACAACAGCTATAAAAAGCAAATATCGATAACACCAAAATACTACAAAACAACATGTAATAATTAAAGTAAAAACAATGAAGTACATAGAAAAACAATAACTTACAAAAGCAAGCAAGCAAAACATTGGAATGTGAAATATAAGGAATTAAAATAAAAAACAGTTGCATTAGTGAAGACAGTATTAAAAAATATAAAATAAAATTTAACTCTACTCCTGGAGGTGACAGGATATGAATTCTAACAGATGGTTAAGTAACAAGGATTCTGGTTCTTGGACTGGCACCAACAAGAAAATCATTTCACTTACCCATATATGATTTTCTAGGAGCAGGTTTCGTTACCTATGAGAACACCTGCTGCACATCCTCAAAAATGTGCTTAAAAGGTATTAAAATTCTATCATCCAGGCAGTCAGTTGAAGTTGTTGAATACTGGGGTGTATCAAACTCCCCCTGTACTGTGTGAGAAAGTCAATTCTTTAAGGATGCTTCTGGTAACTGCCCTTGGCAATTTTAAAACTAAGAGAACCATGGTTGTCTGGGCCAAAAGAGTTTCAAAACAAATATCTTTAGAGAGCCCCTTCTGAATCTTGAGAAGAAAGTACAGAACTTACCATAACAGTAGTCATCCTATTTATCATTGTTGCAGTATTCCTTACTATTGGGATTATCTTGCCAAGGATAGCAGTATGCCAGGCCAGAATACCAAAGCTTGTGGCCTTACATGCACCACATGTACTTCCATCCAAAGTCGAAAGCGCATAAGTGACACAAGCACAAAGCCCTCAGAACTGAATTGCGTAAGAACAAGGGCAACAGTAGTGCTATAAAACAAAGTGTTATATGTACATCAAAAAAAGGCAAAGTAGTTCTCTCAACCAGAGGGAAAAGGAGAGAGAGAGAGAAAAAAAAAGACAACGGGCAAAGGTGGGAGGGATGGAATATTGCAATAATGATTAATCGGGCATCTACTGTTATGTTAAGTTGTTACACAACTGTACCATGTACTACTTTAATTACTACTGCAGTATTTATTACTATTGGGGAGTACTAAAGCTACTGTAAAGAATGGGAGGAGGAGGAAAGAATGGAGGAACCTTCCAAAAAACACAAAAGATGGACCTAGCAAAACCTGCTCTAGCCCTTGAAAACATACCCAACTTATGGTGTTTAGTAAAAGTATGCACAGAAAACCAAACATCAGCTTCCAGAATGTATCCAGCAACAAGACCCTTAAGAAAAGCTCCAGAATAGGCAACAGTCCTTGTAGAATGAGCTTGAACAGAAGTAGGAAGCGGTTTCCCATAAAAAGAGTAACAAAAGGAAATGGCTTTAGAAATTTAAGAAGAATTTGCTTGGAAATTGCCAAACTCAATTTCTTGTCCTGAAAAGGAAGAAAACAGCTGCTCAGATTTTCTAATACTTTTATTCTTATCTAGGTAGTATCTGAGCTGTCTATACAATTCCAAGAATGGAGAATCCTTTCACTATTATTTTGTGAAGAATGAAAGGAGAGAAGGTGGAATGTCTGATTCAAAGACGCATCATGGACAACCTTAGGCATTAAAGGAAGTATTAGTTCTAAGAGATACTCTTGTCTTTATGGAAAACTAGAAAATGAATGGCCATAACAGCCTAAAGTTCAGAGACTTTCTTAGCAGACATCAAAGCCATCATCAAGAAAGCTTTCCAGGGGCAGAATTTCAAAGTGGAAGTGGCTGATGGTTCAAAAAGTGGCTTAATCAGCTTTTCAAGAACATAGTTCATGTCAAAAGGAGGCAGAATGGGTTTTCTTGGAGGCCTAACATGACGAACACCTTTTCGAAACTGTTTGACATCAAATCTAGAAGAAAGTAGTGGATCCAGTGGCAGATAGGCCACCAGACTTCCTAACAGAAGAATATGCCAGACCAGAACTGAGCAACTCACACAGATAGGAAAGAACAGGAATAATTCACACAAAGAAAGGGTCCTGTTCATTGTTTTGACACCAAGTAGAACATCTCCTATATTTAAGCTACATAAGATGTTCTAGTAGTGGGGTTTATTGGTTCCTGTAAAGCCTGAAGCATGTCATCAGAAAAAAAGTTCCAGAAAGGAATCAAAACTCTATCACACAGTCGATTGCAAGGTGAGAATGTGACATGAATGAGAGAGCCATCCTGTGTTCGGAGGTCCGTCCTTTGGAGTAACTTGTGATGCCTGCTTCTGGCCAGGTGAAAGAGAAGGAGAAACCAATGCTGTCTGGGCCCAAAGGAGTCACCAAGATTCTTGGCCTGTCCAACATAACCTTGTGAAGGACCTCTGGCAAAAGAGGAAGAGGGATAAATGCATATTGGAAAATCCATCTTCAAGAGGAAGACATGGTATAAAGTTATCAAGCCAGAGGACTTGGCACTCTGGAAACAGAACTCAGTGAGTTGTCTGCTTGTGGGGAGGCAAACAGATCAATTTGAAGAGTACTCCACCAAAGAACAAAGTCCAGGAAATCCTCTCTGTGCAACACCACTTGTGAGGATCTGTCCTGGACCTCCTCAAAGTTGCTGTCACAGCATTAGTTTCTGAGGGAATACAGACTGCCTAAAGAATGAACTGATGGTGAATGACAAAGTCCTATATATTGAGGACTAGTACGTAAAGTTAATAAGACTCTGTCCCCCTTTGCTTCTTAATGTACCACACACGATGGTGGTGCTGCCTGTAAAGACCCTGAGTGGTCCTGGAGACTAATGGTAATGTAGGGCCTGAAAAGCCAAGTTCAAAGCCCTCATTTCCTAGACAATGATGTGCTTGGTCACCTTCTGAAAAGACCAAATTCCCTAGATTCTGATGCTGTTGGAATAAGCACCCCCAAGCCAGGGCTGAAGCATCTGTATATGGCTCCTGAGTGGGGGAGGAACCAAAAACGATAGACCTGGATTTAGATATACCTTGTTAAGCCAACAAAGAAATGTATTTCTTAGGCAAAACAAGAGAGGAATTCAGAAGTCCAAACAATGACAATGTTGAAGCCAAATTTCCTCCAGATACCACTGGAACTTCCTTATATGGAGTCTGGCAAATGGACCCATGGGAACAGTGGATGCCATAAACCCCAGGGCTCTTAGAAACTCTCTTACTGAAGTGTCGTGCAGAGGAAGATGGTAAGGCAAGATAGCTGTTAAAGAGAAGACCTTGGGAGGAGGAAGAAAAAACAACTTGTTTAAATTTAGAGCAAAGCCTACACTGCAAAGTAGGAGCACTGCGAAATCCAAATCCTGCATGAGAACCTGCTGAGAAGGACCTTGAATGAGAAGGTCACACAGATAAGGAAAATCTGAATGCCATGCAGTCTCCAAAAAGCTATGCCAGGGCAGCTAGACAATTGGTAAATATCTGTGGGAATGCAAAAAGCCCAAATGGCAAAGTAGAGAACAAATGATGTGAGGAACATATGGAGAGCCATTAGTTTCCTAGAGAGAGAATAAACAAAAATATGGAGGTAAGAATCCTTCAACTCTCGAGAAACCAGAAAGGCTCGAGGCAAAAGCACTGGAAATAGAGACTGAAGAGTTAACATTTTGAAAGAGGGAATTTTCAGAAAAGTGTTGAGAAAGGAAATACCTGAGATAGGTCTCCAAACGCCCTCATCCTGGGAGCAAGAAACATGCAACAATAGAAACACATGCCCTTCTGGTAAGGAGAAATTGGCTGAATACTGCCCTGGCACAAAATACCTTGAATCAGCAGTAGAAAATGTGGCAACTGGCAAGGAGGAGGCTGAGGAATACCTGAAGGAAGGGGACTTCCACACCATTGTCTAGCCCTGAAGAATTATAGACAAAACACACTTGTCTGATGTAATTCTCCATCAAATGGGAAACAACAGAGAGTCTTTGAGGGAAAGAAATCTGGCAGACGGGAAGAGAAAGACAGTCACACTGAAGCAGGTTTATCAGGAAAGGAATATTTTTGATTCCCTAGAGTCATGACTGGACTTCTCAGGAAATGTCCTTTTAAAGGAGAATCCAGAGGCAAGTCTAACAATTTAGCTTTGACATCCAATACCTCTAAATGACCACCCCTAATACAGCTGTTCTTGAAGAAGCATCAGCAGCATAACTACATTTGATCAAATGTCTGTCTACATGGGAAGCAGAAATGAACAAAGAAAGGGCTGAGGTCTTGTTGTCAGAATCAGACACCTCAGCTAAGACTTCCCCAGTTTAAAAAGAAGAGAAAGAATGTATCTGGTGATGTGTTAGATAGCTGATGGCTCTAAAAAACAATGTAGCAGAGGAATACACCTTCTTTCTATACCTATCCATGGCACTTCTAACTTTACCTGGTGGTAAGACTTTAGGAGAAGCAATAGGTTTGATAGACTAGACAGATGAAAGACAAAAGACACAGCCATCTGGAGAGAAATTCCTATGACATTTCAGCACCTCAGGAACCTTATAAGACTTCATTTTTAGGAGCAGGAGGTCGAGACTCAGAGGCAAAGAAGCAGACCTAAAAGTCTCTTAACAGGGCTTCAAGAGCAGGAGGCACTGCAGAGTGTCTAGGGGAATCCATCTGAAGGAGATCAAAAAACCTTTTCTGATCATCAGACAGCTTTCCCACTTAAAATGCTAAATCATTTTTAGGACAGCATTCTCAAACAAAAGTTCTTCCATTGGGAATCAGGGAAAAGGGAGTTCTCATCAGAATCCACTACAACAGACAAAATGAATCTAGGAAGTTAAAGACTCCACCCAAAAATCTGAATCCTCTTACAACACTGAATCAAGGGAGATGGCAACAGTTAACATGATACTCTGACCCCATGTAGAAAATCGGAAAAAGGGGGATGATGATATGTATGGATTGTAAAATCTTAATGAAAATACAAAAAGGATTGAGGAATGTATAGAAGGAAATGTGGAGAAGGAGTATATGGGATAAAAGGAAGGCAAAGACAAGAAAAGTTGTCATAAGCTAGAGAGGTGGTGGATGATACATATTTAAGAGACAGTGAAGTTTAACTGTTTTTTTAGAGATGTAATGAAGGCATTTGATGGTATGTAGCAAGAACAAATACAGAAAAAGTTAAGTGACTATGGAATAAGAAAATATTTGAGATTGCTAGTCATGGTTTATGTTTAAAGTAAGGCTAATACATTAGTACATGGAAATTTGAGTAAGAAAACTGAGGAAGAGGACTTAAGAGGGGACGTCCTTTGAGTGGTATACTCTATGATAGTTCTGAATATTTAAAAAAAAAAAAAAGAGTGGAATAACATATAGTGAAGCTAAATATATGATAAAGCAGCAAATAGCAGTATTGATTACTTTATCTTATGTAGATGATTTAGTAATAGTGGGGAAAAATGGATAAGGAAAGGTTTGAAAGGTGTGGAAATGATGTTAGCAGAAGTAGGTTTGTTTCTAAACAAAGGAAAAAAAAGCAAGGGTTTGGGTATACAATTAGAATAGCAGGGGTAGATTTATCTATGAAGGAAATATCAGTACATGGGGATACATTTGGTCGGAAGGACACAGATAATGAACAATGAGATGAAGTTATTACATATATTAGGGATAGCATGGGATGGTGAAAAGCACGACTTACAAGAAAAAGGTTGGCCTTATAAAAGTAATTTTAAGGAAATCAGGGCATCTGGCAGGGGGTTATATGTTCCCTACTAGTAAACAGAATTGTTACAAATCTTTTCTAGCATACTGGGTTTGTGAATCCAGAAGGAAGGTGCAGCTCAAAAACAAAAGTCAAGCACAGAATGCCAAACAGGAATGTATTTAGCATACCACCGCTTTATTCAAACACTTTCATCATAACACAGAGTTCTTCAGAACACGAAACAAAGAGCATTAGCAAAGAATACTATTTAAACACTTCCCAAGCAATTCATTGGTCAGGAATTAACAAGTTTAACAAGCACCTTCCTTCTGGATTTACAGTTTTTTTTTTTTATTGGTTTTGAGTATGCTGGGGTTGTAACTTAATCCAGCTGAAAGAGGAATAATGTATGTTCAAAATGAAAAGGGAGGTTTAGGACTAATAAACCTGGCCGTCTACAAAACATTAAATTTATATCAGATAATGAAGATCATGAAAAAATGATGTAAAGAATCTAATAAAATTATGGATATGAAATATGATTTTTGGCAAAATAAAGAACAAAAAGGGATAGGAAAATAGAAGAATACCACTTATGTGAATGGCAAACTAAAATAATGTTTTGGAAACTGAATATAGAAGGAATATGTGAAAAAAGGAGATTCTAGTATGAAAATATAATAAAATATTAATATACTGAACCATGGAAAAGTCTGGGGAAAGATGCTATAAAAGTTATTAAGGATAGGCCTAAGGCTAAAGGAGAATGGGAAGGCTCAGGATTTCTTATGGAGATTAAATCTGGATAAGTGACAAAGTGGTAAATGCATTACAACATGATGGACCAAAGGTTATGTTATGAATGCACAGAAACAAACATCTGAACATGTATTTTAAAGATGTGAAAGGGTTTCAGAAGGATGGAAATGTGTAAACAACATTAAAATAATAGAAGGTATAAAGCCAAATGATATTACATGGATATTACAAAAAAGACAGGACAGAGAACATTGGGAAAATATGAAATATTTCTGATACTATGGGAATAATGGAAAGCCAAGACTTGCAAAGTATTTTTTAACAACGAAATGGATATTTAACATTACTGCCAGTACAAAAAGAAATATTAACAGGGAAGGGATGGTTAAGTAAATGTGAGACGTAAAAGTTGTACTTACATTTTTTATGTACATAGTGAATGGGTATAACAGTGCGTGCGTTTATATACATTAGTACTGATTTTTTTAATTTTTGAAGTAAAGTGGGGAATCTTTTTGATAGGTGCTGTGTGATTCATTTATTTTTTGCTGTGGGATTTTTTACGTCCATCTGAGCAACCAACTCAAGCAGATGGGATCACATTTTAACATCTCATCCCCTTATGCTGTACTGCAGTGTCAGCAATCCATCTACCTAGTTTGGGAAAAGAAGCCCAAGTCTTCTCCACCAACGGCAAATGTGCTACCAGTTTCAACACTAACACTGCATCATATCAATGATATAGCTATTATTTGCTTCCAGATATTGTTGGTATGAGATCTTTAACATGCACTGACACTACCATCAACTTTGACAGATGGGACCTACATTAAACATGACATCCAAATGGCAGATACACATACATATCCCTAGAAGAAATACACAAGGGAACAGAAGGGAAGGAATGGATGAACTCAGACACTGCAGAGGGTGGCAGAAAGTAAAAAACTTTAGAGAAGTAGAGGGAGAAGGAAAAAAAGCAATTCAGGATGATGAGGTAGGACAGATAGAAGTAACATGTAGGGTCAGCAGAATATGTAGTAAATGCATGAAAAAAAGGATAAAGCAGGAAGAGCCATCAAAGATATCATGAATAAAGTACAGTTTTGTACCTACCATAAATGTAGATGTTCGAAGATCCACATTACTGCAGTCATAACCTGTGGGTAGTCCGCTGTCCTCGGTCGGCCCGAATACCAAAGTATTAGGCTGGCGTCGGTCATGGGCGCTCAGATCTGACGTCAGTGCGTCATGGTATTAAAGCGCATGACCGACGTCATATCCTCAGTCTTTTCTTGCCCCAGATGTCAGAAGGCCCTAAAAAGAAAGGCCACAGCCAAAAATGGAAAAACCTATGTACAAACAACCTCTACCACCCAAACCATACAACCACTCCAAACTACAGAGGGGAAGGAGAGTAGGTAAATTGGACTGCAGCAATGAGGATCTTGAACATCTACATTTATGGTAGGTACAAAACTGTACTATGTTCTTCATCTCACATTGCTGCAGTCATAACCTGTGGGTAGAATCCCAAAGCAAAGGTAAAGGGAGGCTGGCAAAATCATAAAGCATTGGGAGCTGCTAACATGCCCTGTAAGACTGCAGTGGCAAATCCAGCCCTAGATTTGGAATAAAGAGGAGATGGTAATGTTTAGAAAAGTGTGCACTGAACTCCAAGTAGCTGCTTCCAAAATATCTTTAGTAGCTACACCCCTTAAAAAGGCAGTAGAAGTGGCAGTAGCCCTAGTGGAATGAGGTCTGATTCCAGCCGGAATCTCCTTACCATGATTAGAATAACAAAAAGCAATACAATGGCCAATCCACTTAGAAATAGTTTGTTTTGTAACAGGTTTCCCCTGAGAGGTCAAAGCAAACGAAACAAATAACTGTTGAGACTGTCTGAACCCTTTAGTCCTGCTCAAATAATAACGCAACAGCCTGTGAATATCCAAAGTGTGCAAAATTTTCTCCCCTTTATTTTGGGGATCAGCATAAAAAGTAGGCAAATGAATAGATTGGTTCAAGGCCACATTTGAAACCACTTTAGGCATAAAAGTAGGGTTAGTACGCAGAGATACCCTATCCTTATGAAAAATCAGGAAGGGTTCAACTGCCATTAGAGCTTGTAATTCAGAAACCCTTCTAGCAGATGTAATGGCCAACAAAAAAGCAGTCTTCCAAGACAAAAACTTTAACTCAGGCGTAGCTGCAGGTTCAAAAGGAGGTAAAGTAAGCTTTTCCAAAACAAAATTGAGATCCCAGGAAGGAGTAGGAGCTCTGCTGGGGTCTTATGTTCTTTGCCCCTCTAAGGAATTGCTTAAACAAAGGATGAGAGAATAATGGTGGGTCACAGTCATAGTGAGCAGAAATGGCTGCAGCATGAACTTTTACAGAGGAGAAAGACAAACCCTTGTCTAATAATTCCGTAAGATATTGAAGAGAAACACTCAAATCAGGCCTGGAAACATCAAAGCTCTTTGCTTTGCTCCAAATAAAAAATCTCCTCCATTTATCAGCATAAACTTTCCGTGTACTAGGCCTTCTGGCCTCCAAAATAACATTCAAAACTTGTTGAGGAAGCTGCGACCCTCCAGGTTCTAGAACAGAATATGCCAGGCTGTTAGATGCAGGGACTGAATCCTGACATTGAGGAAATGATTGCCTGCCTGAGACAAAAGGTGTGGAATTGAAGGCAAAGGCCAAGGAGGCTCCCGTACTAAACTCCTCAGCAGAGGGTACCAGTGCTGTCGAGGCCAATCTGGAGCTATTAGAATCATGGAGGGCTTGTCTTGTCTGACCTTCAAGAGCACCTTGGGAAGGAGAGGCAGAGGAGGAAAGGCATAGACGTGAAGATTGCTCCAACTGAATGATAGAGCATCCACTTTCCAAGCTGTTGGATGAAACATCTTTGTGCAAAACTTTGGCAACTGGAAAGTTAGTGGAGAAGCGAACAGATCTATGTCTGGAGTCCCCCATATCACTGTCAACTGTCGAAATACATGAGGATCCAATTTCCACTCGTGGGGATCCACCATCTGTCTGCTCAAAACATCTGCTAAGGAGTTCTGTGCTCCTGGCAGAAACCTTGCCTGAAGAGTGAGGTGCAAACTGAGGGCAGTCTCCCACAAAATCATAGCTTGCCTGCAAAGAGGGTACGAATGGGTTCCCCCTTGCTTGTTGATGTACCACATGACAGTTGTGTTGTCTGTTTGAATCAACACTTGTCCTGGGTGAAGTAGATCCTTGAAAGCCATCAATGCAAATTGGACTGCTAACATCCCCTTCAAGTTGATATGTAAATGTTGAAGTCTGGCAGGCCACGTGTCTTGAACCCATTTTCCATTGAGGTGAGCTCCCCAAGCCTTGTCCGAGGCATCTGTCGTTAAGATCTGACTCGCCTCTGGTCGCGTCACAGAGAGTCCCTTGTTTAGGTGACATTCCTGAGCCCACCACAAAAATTCCTTTTGAATGCAAGGTATTATCTGAATGACAGTGTCCAGATCGTGGCAGTGTTGCGTCCATACATTTTTGAGATACCATTGTAGCTTCCTCATATGCAGTCTGGCATTGGGAAGCACCAGAATACAAGATGCCATGAACCCCAAGGCTTGAAGGACTGTCCTTGCAGTCAGCCTGGACCGCAGAGACAATTGTTGGAAGTAAAGTGTAAGATTTCTCTGTTTGTCCAGAGTCAAAAAAGCCATCTGGGAAGCTGTATTCAGTCTCACACCCAGAAAGCACATTTCCTGAGAGGGTACTAGACTGGACTTTGTTTCGTTCACAGAATACCCTAGGCACCTTAACACTGCCATAACATACTGTAGATGGTGAAGTAGCTTGTTTTTGTCTTGAGCAAGAATCAGGCAATCGTCCAAATAAGGGTAAATTTGTATTCCCCTTAACCTTAGGAAGGCTATTACTGGAGCCAGAACCTTTGTAAACACCCTGGGTGCAGTAGATAAGCCAAAGGGCAATGCAGAGAACTGATAATGTAAAGTCCCAGCCCGAAAACGCAGGAACCTCCTGCAACTGGGCCTGATAGGAACATGAAGATAAGCCTCTTTGAGATCCAGAGTTACCATCCAATGATCTTTGCCAAACAGAGGCAGTAGTTGTTGCAATGTCAACATTTTGAATTTTGGAATGTCCAGGTATGTGTTGAGGATAGATAAATCCAAAATTGGCCTCCAAGTGTTTCCTTTCTTTGGTACGAGAAACAGGCGAGAATAAAATCCTAGGCCCACTTCTGACGGAGGGACCTGCTGTATAGCCCCCATTTGAAGAAGTAAAGAAATCTGTTTGTGAGCCTCTACCCTTTGCTGAGGAGGAACGTCTGGCATGCCTTTGAAAGGAGGCAATGTGTGGAAATAAAACTTGTAGCCTCGGTCTATAATGTCCAACACCCATTTGTCCTGGGTGACTAAAAGACAGTTTTGCTTGAAGAATGCCAACTTTCCTCCCAAAGGAGCTGCCAGACAGGAAGGATCTGGCAGCTGAAGATGCAGGTCATTGGGCCTGTTTACGAAAGGACTGGCCCCTGCCCTCACCTGTAGACTGTGCAGGGGAACTCCATGTTCTAGGCCTGAAAGAACCCTGAGCTCTGCCCCTACCACGTCTAGATCTACCCCTAGACTGTAAATCAGAAGAAGGATAAGCCCATCCCTTAGTAGGCCAATTCCTGCTAAACTTAGGGGGCTGCACCTGCAAAAAATCTTTAACAGTCTGCATAGACTTAGCCTTGTCTTCCATTTTCTTTAAGACAGACTCCACAGGAGAACCAAACAAAACTTCAGACTGCAAAGGAGCATCCAAAATCCTAGCTTTAACATGCTCTGACAAGTTCTGATCCTTAAGCCAGGCGTGCCTGCGAATAACTGATCCAGTGGCAGCCACCCTGGAAGAAGCCTGTAAAGCATCGAAACTACACTGCAAAGAATGCTTACCCACGTGATCAGAGGCATGAACCAAATCCTGTAATTCCTTACACTCTATGCCCTCTGCCAAAGCATCTACCTTAGATTTTAACTGAGTAAGGAGAAAATTCTGGTACTTCAACATATGAAACTGGCAATTCAAAGCCCTCATTGCTAGAGTGGAAGAGGTATACACTTTTTTACCCCACCTATCCAAAGCTCTAGAATCTTTATCCATAGGAACTGGGTTCTTTACAACAGAAGCCCTGACACCCTTAGGACCCTGGCTAATAGTTTCTGGGTCAGCCCTTGGGCTCTTATACAGATATTTATGAGCCTCTGGCACTCTGTAATACCTATCTGGCTTAACAGGCGCAGGAGGCAGAGAGTCTGGATTAAGAGAAGCCTCAGAGAAAACATCCTGAACAACATCCAAAACAGGAGGTATAGCTAAGGGCCGATGTTGTGGTAAAAACAAAAATTCCCTAAGCCTCTTTCGGGTATCTGAGAAATCCTGACCTTCCCATTTAAAATGCTCCCTCATAGAATGCAGGGTTTCTGAAAAAGAAAAATCCTCTGGAGGAGAAGCAGAAGGACTGGAATCCTCTGCGTCTGAATCAGAATAAGGAGGAAAATCCTGAATGTCTTCAGCCGAAGACTCTGAATAATCTGAAGCCTGTTCCAAACTTTCCACCTCTGGCTCCACCCTAGGCCTCTTATCTGGAGGGGGCATAGAACCCCTGATTAAGGAAATCAAATCTTCTGCCATTTTAAGCATGTGTTTTTTAGACACAACACCTGCAGAACTAGGACTGACACCAGAGGAAGGCAAACCAGGCCTGACCTTGGAAGGTACCTTAGAGCCAGAAGGAGAAGGCCTAACCACCTTAGGCAAAGAAGGGAGTACAGTAACCTGAGAGGCCCCCTCAGCCTGACCTGACTCCTGAGAGGCCACATCCTGCAAAATTAACGGCTCCCCCTGAGACTCAACTGAAACCGCGGCTGGATCTACAGATTCCACCGTAGTTTCTAAAGAACCGGCATCCGGAACGGACGACTCATCCTGCTTGGACCTTAACGATTTTTCTTTGCGCTTCTTAGCGGTAGCGGGCGTCGGAAGATCCGACAGCATATTGTAATTACACCGCTTACCGAAGACAAGCCTAGCGCAATCTAACCTACGTTTAATGGTGCGCTTATTAAATCTAGCACAAAAGCGACACCCGACTACGTCGTGCTCAGGCCCCAAACAAGGAATACAGAGAGAGTGGTAATCCCTATGCGGTATCTGTTTCCCACAAGAAATACAATTATTCACTTTTTCTGACATCTGGAATTAACTGAGGCAAGAAGAAACAAAAATATTCCCCAACGGGGTACTTAGCCCAACTTGGTTTCGGTCTGAAACTCAGAATACGAAAATTTCAGAACGCCAAACGGCACTTGCAAACGCTGCTTCTGCTTCGGACCATGCGGCAAAAAAGACTGAGGATATGACGTCGGTCATGCACTTTAATACCATGACGCACTGACGTCAGATCTGAGCGCCCATGACCGACGCCAGCCTAATACTTTGGTATTCGGGCCGACCGAGGACAGCGGACTACCCACAGGTTATGACTGCAGCAATGTGAGATGAAGAACATCAGAAGAACATAATTACATGAAGGAGAAGAAAAGGGAGAATATAGACAGTAAACATAAGTGAAACTAGTAGAGATATGGAGCTATATCTCCACTGTACAGTGGGTATTTATATTTATTGTTAAAGATGAATGTTATCTACTATGCAACACCATAAGGGAAGTTCCATTTCTTAGTAAGGTGCACTTTTATGAACCTTGATTTTTCTTGGAATCAAGTTTAATATTCTTGCTCCATAACAGGGCTACAAAGACAAAAAATGTGGACTTAACTATACCTATTGCTATTTTACAAGGCTACAATGTGACAATCAAACTCAAGACCAATCTGGCCTGTTTCAAATTGTCACGAGCACACTCTTCCATAGACCCCAACCACTCTGCACAGCTTCTTAAACTTTCAATACATCATCTTCCTAAATGCTACCACTTCTTTATTCCTACAAGGAAAACAACTGTCTCACCTACAAGCCTTAACACCTTCTGAAATTCAGGGAAAGTAAATAGCAAAGTTGAAAATCTAACCCCACAACCTTCCTCAGACTACATTTTATTCAGTTTATAAATCTGACCAAACAAGCAGTTAAATGTCACAAGAGTCACCTTATGAAACCACATCACTCCTCTCTTCTTGTCAGAATTCTGTCAAGAAGCTAACTACCTAACAGACAGGAATCTTCCCCTTACACACATTCCTCTTCAGTCTTATCTGTCTTTCACTGACTTCAGCCTCCACTTCAGCAACGTCCCCAAAATCATGCAGCCTCCACAACCAACTACTCACCAACATATTTTCCAATATTCTACTTTAAAACAGTTAAGTTCAAATACACACTCCCCCTTCTAGAAGAAGCAAAATATGACTTCTCTGCAGGTACTAAAACCTTATTCCCCTTGTTCTTATACCACTATAGGGACTACATGCTAACCCCAGTTTTACATATCTACAACCTATGCTTAGCACAAATAAAATAAGGCCCAACATTACCAAAAAACTATTCCCTCTCTCACTTCAAAATTCTTCCACATATCCATTCTCCCCACCTTAAGAAAGATCCTTGAAAAACTAAACTATACATAACTCACTCAAAACATTGTACAAGTCCATCTTCTCAACACTAAAGTACATGCTTCTAGGCCTTCCACTGCCCTTAGATAACACCCTCCTTGCTATAGAATAAGACCTACCAAATGGGGACATCCATCGTTATTGACCTCTTCAGGAACCCTGAGCCAGCTGATCATAACGTGCTACTTGACCACCTCAGTGAATATTGAATCAGCATTAACACCATCCCTGGTTCCAAAGTTATCTTTGAAATCATTACTATTCATTGCAGTATCACAGCAGAATATGACCTTCACCCCCCCAAGCAGTTCCCTAAAGGTTCCATTCTTGTTTCCCTACTCTTTGCAATTTATATCAGCCAACCCACACTTGACCTGCTACCTTCACTCCTATTCTAGTATATGTTAATAACAGACTGTTTTTCCACTCCAACCTATCTATCCCAGCCATACACAAGATTTCCTCTCCCTCTACCTCACACTCTGTGTCAGCAACAAAAATTACTACTCAACTCCTCCAAACCAAAAACAATTGCTATTTGGACCCACTACAAAGTGCCAGAAAAAGTTCTGCTAGTCCATGATCACCTCAATACTCCTATAGAATAGCATGACTCCTTCAAATACCTAGGAATACGACTTGATTTCTCTCTCTCTAAACTTTTACATATATCTTGACAATGTACAGAAAAGATAAACTCCCTTGTCTTCTGGCCATTAAAAATCTTCCCATTTCTCACCACACCAAGAAGTGCTATAAGTAAAATCATACTACTACACCAAACTAGAATATTCTTTCTTTTCTTTTTCTGGTTGCAGCAACAAAGCTCTCCACCCTTCAAACCATCTCTAACTATATCTGGCACTTCATCACTATCTCCATAAGAAACAAATACCACTCCCCAATACTAAAGAAAGCCAACTGGATCAAAATTGGGGCAACCTCCTTCTTGGCAATCAGCTTTATAAGGAGTTGTGTCCCCTCCCCTTGCCCTTAGAATGTTTAGACAAGCTCCAATATACAATCTAGCTCTGCATACACCCAGAATGAGACCTCACTACACTGATAATTCTTTCTCCATTACTGGCATCAAATTACGATAAGCCCTCCCCTACCATCTGAAAGACAACATCACTTACTCCTCTTTCCATTGCAACTCAAAGTTCATCTCAAGACTGAAGCATATTGTCAATACTTTCCTTCTGCTTCTCTCACCTTCTCTCCTATATCCAGTGTCTGAATTAACTTCAAGCTCCAACTTCTTATGCTCACTCACACACTCTCTCTCTCTATATATATATATATACATATACATACACACACACACACACACATATATATATATATATATATATATATATATATATATATATATATATATATATAGACACATATATGGATGTAACAGTGTGCTTGACTCTTCTTATCCTCTACCTTGCATTAAACTTTACTGCCTTTTGCGCTTTCCCTTATTTGCATTATTAAAACTGTATATTTGTATATTGCACTGCATTTTACATCCTTTTTCATTGTAATTTAATGTTCAGAATTTACTGTTTTGTTTTACTACTGGTAATGTTTTGCTTTTGTTTCTGTATCTCTGGGATGAGAGTGAAAATAGTCTATTGGGATTAGTGCTGTACTCTGGTTACCAAACTGAATGCATAAATGAATAACTAAATAAATGAATGGAAATGACAGTACTAGTCTAGGACTTCATTCAAACCAATCCAAGGAGGACAGCAGAAATGTTTAAGCCCAAAATTAAGCTATGACCCAGGTAACAGAATTCCAGCCACTGGACTACAGACAGTTCCTTATAAAGATCAGGGTCTTTTAAAGACCATGGAAAGAATTACTGTGGACTTGATAAACAAAGACATATGAAATTGTCAGACACTGGACCCATCCTAGTTTGTCTTTGTCAAGGGCAGATCTTGCCTATTAAACCTGGTAGACTTCTTCAAGAAGGTCACTACAGCCATGGACAAGGGCAAAACGGTGCACACTGCAGATCTTGACCTGGCAAAGGTATCTGACACATTACCTCACTCAGGTATTATAGACAAACTGCTCAAAGGTAGGACAGATGGAGTTAGGGTGGGGGAATCCACCCCCAACAAGAGGCCTGTTACTAGTGGTGTCCCACAGGGCTTGGTACTGGGGCCTCTCCTGTTCAGAATATATTTCTCTAAAGTCACAGCAATTGTAGACGGCACTTGGCAACCAAATTTGCTGATGACTGCAAGCTGGGTGCAATCAAATTAATCCCCCCTAAGATGTACACATCCTCCAGCAGGGTTCGACACAAACAAATAAATGGTGCCAGAGCTATGGCCCAACACTTAATGCAAAAAATGCATAATTATACCCTTTTGGAAGACGCCCACCCTGGCAAATTACAACATTGAAGGCAGCAGTTGGTATTGGACTTGGGAACTCCAGTTGACAGTAACACCTTGGTGAGAACATCCTTCTAAGTATCACACCTTATAAGTAAGAGGATGGCATCCAGAATTAAACAGATCATAGTCCCACTACATTCGGCTCTCATTAGACCCATAAAAGGACACAATGCACCTTTCAGCATGTACCTGGCCAGGTATTTGCAACAGCTGTGGCTACAGAGGTTCCATACTAAAAGAATACAAGGTTTATGGTCCACCTCAAAGCCCTGTTCCAGTACTCTGTCTCCTACAGGCTATTGAGGGGTGATCTAAACTTAACATATAAGGCATTCTGAAATCATGCCCTGATGGTTTTGCTACACATTCTCAAAACAAACAGCATTAGAATTACCTAATATAAGGCTCTAAACCTTGCCTGTAACAAACAAAACATGTTGGAGGGACAGGTGTGTGTCTCAGAGATTACACCTTCTCTGGAACAGACTCCCCATTCATGTGAAAAGCAGAGGTGTTCCCTAAGCCTATTAAATGCAATTTGGATCAATGGATGGGAAGTTACAAATTCACCCATGGTTTGACTTCTGTGACCCATTTATGGACGAGGCAGCTCACAGATGTCCTAAGGCACAGGGATATACCAAAGCCATTCTACTCCTTAGGAATTGATAATTGATAACTAAGAAAATTAGGTTTAAAAAGGCTCTACAGCCATTAGCCTAGTAACCACCTATAAAAAATATATTTTGCTTCAGGCCTGATAAGGTTGTCAGCTGCTATTTTTGCAGATTACTGAAGATGAATAGAGACTACAACATACGAGACTGCAGAATCAGTAACATCATGGCTATGGTTATCCACACAAACTCTATGTTATGAATATCCTGACACAGTATAGCATTCCTAGTCTTTCACTTGTTTTTGAAACTGGAACAGCAGAATATCTAAATCAGTCTCACAGCCATACTCACAAAAGGTGGCAACTACAGAAGTGAAGGATTAGAAATGTATTACATACTTCAGTTTATTAAGTGCTATCATCTTCATTTCCTTTCAAAAGACATTATCAGTCTTGAAAATAATTTAAACCCTGTCATTAAATATGTAAAAAACAAGCAATCAAATGAGTTACATTAGCAACCTAAAGGATAATGTTTAAAATATGTTATAACAAAACAGCAACAATCTAAACGCTTAAATTTCCGTTGCCATTTGTTTGAAACTGTCAGCTTGTTGACTGGAAAAATCTACACATTTTATCAGTGAAGGAAAATCATGTGTGACACACTGTGTGCCAAATGCTAAATCCATGTGAAATAAACTAAGGACAAATGTGCTGGAGATCAGCCACTGCAAAATGAAAGGGTGTCAAAACATTAAGGTCTCTAGATTCCAACTAAATTATGTATACACACACACACACACAAATTTATATCTATACATATATATATATATATATATATATATATATATATATATATATATATAAATAAAAGTATAATGTAGAAAAAATACAGGTGGTTGGTGGCAGAAGACACAAATTCTAATCAGAATGGTTTCCTGTTGAGCAGTCTTTAAATAATTACCAAAGTCAAACATACCAAGTCAGCCCACATTACACAACTGAAATTATAAAGTACAGGGATTTATCCTTGTTTTAACAGTCATTTCACTCCTTGTAGCTTTTATATTATTAGGCAGCAATTTTCAGTGACAGTGAAAAAAAACATCTAATGCAAAATGTTCAGCAGCCTGGCATGTTTACTAAGCTGATACAGCAAAATAACCTTAAACACGCATGAAATCCTCACCTATTCTAAGATTAATAATGAATATACACAAAAGCTACTGCTGGCTGCTTTAACTGAGCTGCACAACTTATTACAGAGCATGGATTTAAGTAATTCTGCTGAAGTAATATCTTTATACAGGTATTTTTACTATAGAAATCTGCAACAATATGTAGTTTAAGAAAGCTACTACTGCACATTATGTTTGGTCACGTGCCGTAAAAAGACCGAGGAATAAAATGCAGAATACACTACTACAGTTTTTGTCCTGAGTTGCTATTTTTTTAAGACATTGGTGCAAAAACATAACAGGCAGTCAGTGCTCTATAATTCATAAATTCCATTTGAAATTTTTGCTAGAGCACTAGTTACACAGGGAATCTTTTCAGCAGCATCTACTAATGCAATGTTCAGACTGGAGTCTGCACTTGCAATGTTTTCATCATAAATTTCTAAAAGTAAATGCATACAAATAAATATAAAAAACACTATAGATCAGTACAAGTGGTTTACAAACACTAAATGCATGCTATATGGTTTACTTACACTTAAATATACTAAAGGAACAATCATGCCGAACTACATGAAGAACCATTTTGCTACAGTAACTGGTTAATGCAGGAAATAATTATATGATATTAATACCAGATCTTACACTGCATGGTCATATAAGTCATTGCTGCTGAGGTACATGTAACAACTGTGTGGATAGCGGAGAGAAGCAATTACTTCTACTCCAGTTTGAAGTTTCTACTCTAGTTGTAACTCTCAGGAAATTCTGCAGATGATGTTCAGTTCCTTGTGCTGGAAAAATACTGCGAACTTGTTTTTCACTGTTACTGATTAATGCAAGCACCAATACACTGATGGGTAGCTTACAAAACAGTCTGTTATAGTATACTGCTTAACCTCTTACCTCCCTTTAAAACTGATAATACCACTGACATGTGTTATAAGGTCCAAAGGCAACACTTCAACATAAACAGTATCTGCTGGTGAGATGTAAAACCCTCCCACTGGATTTCCTACCTATAGGACAAGCTCCCACTGCTTGATTTAAAACCGACCTTAGTGAAAAGATGGGGATCTGCAAATTCATCCTGGGTCTATATACTTAGCCCCTTATAGTTAAGAGGAAGGAAACTGTGGAATTTGCACCTGCTATGGGACTGTCTAGTAATAACCTATGAACTTAAAAGAAAGCAAGTGCCTGCTTCTGCCATAATGCAACACAATCCGGGCTGAAAAAATGCTGTAAATGAACTTTTAAGACGAATACTGAATGCAAAAGGAGATTCGAGGTGAACACCAGGAAATTTCCTCTTACAGGTGGGCAACAGCAACAAAATGGACACTGATATTATGAGGCAGTGGTATCCATGCCAGAGAGAGTGGGGCAGTTCATGTACATATGCCAGCATACCTAACTAGAGTTTTGAAAATAATTTTATGTTATTAGACTATCACACTGATTTGTACAGATGTTTTAGTTAAAATATATTTGTAAAGTTACACAGCAAGATGTTATCGCGTTCGATTCTCAGCTAGAGCGCCTTCTGTGTGGAGGCATGCGTGAATGGGCTGGTAACGTGGCACGTAAAAATCCACTACCAAACATTAGCGGACTGGAGTTCCGCTGTGGCGACCCCTAACCAGGATAAGCCGAAAGACACAACAACAACTTGTGTTAAATGTATCAAATCAACAGTAGGTTCTGCTGGACAGAATGAATGTATGCATATATATTAGGTTGTATTGTGTTCTGCCGGACAGAATGAATGTATGCATATATATTAGGTTGTATTGTTGTAACTGATCGAATGTGTTTGTTTATCAGAGAACTGTGGAAGGGTGGAACGTCTGAAATTGTATTATAGCTTTCAGATGCTGCCACAAATCTTAGCAAAGCTCTGTGTGTGAATTGTACCAGAGGTGATGACATCCTCTAATCAGCATCTGCTTCCTTTGGAACCTGCCAGGAAAGATTCTGACAGGATATATATCAAACATCCACACAAACAGAGACATCATCTGACTTTTGCTGTGGTAAGACGATCAGCACACATCAGCTTGCCTTGCTTTAGTAAGTAGTCAGGGAACAGTAACTCTTTAGCTAGTCAAGGACATTTAGTGAAAATAGTTTAGTTTTATTTTCTGCATCTGTGAGAAACTATCCCACTGTATTATTTTTTTATATCTCTATGGTTTAAACTCTGTTGTTTATCGTATTCAGTATTCTCCCATTTTTCTTTTTTTATTTATCATTAAATTTAATACCTTTCATTGTGTGTGGTCCTTTAGAGAATACTTTTAACATCTTGAGAGTACTTATGCTTGTTTTGGTGGCACTGTGGCCACTCCTGAAAGCCTTGCTGCTTTGGTCATACCCTACCATTTGTATTAGTATTAATTTTACACAGTATAATTGGGTACCCTTTGTAACAGCCTTAGGGTAGCTGACTGCTGGCAGTGTGACTACCTCAGGGTCTGGGCAGAAAGGGACACAGCTAGTAAATATGTGCCAGCTTTTCCCAGGTGTGTGTGTGTGTGTGTGTGTGTGTGTGTGTGTGTGTGTGTGTGTGTGTGTGTGTGTGAAACTCAAATGTCCAAGTGTGTGTGTCAGCTACTGGGAACAGGGACACAGAGCTCCAAAGTGGTCAGTGTGGAGACTTGTGTGGTTCTGGAGAGAGAAAACGAGTCAGCCCCAGGTATGGAGCATGCTCCTTGTGTGCTCTTAAGGGAAATTGTGTTTGGTACAGGGAGCTGCATCTGAAAATACTGTGTGAATCCCATCTTTGTTCTTGGAGACCGTCCCTCAATGGAGGGAGTGGTGAGGACCGACTCTCCTTGATTGTTGGCCCGGTGCAGGGACCCATCACAGACACTATTACATCTTCAACTTGCTGTCCATCATGAGGAAATAATTACTGCAAGCATATAAACTAGCAGCCAAGGAATTTACCTTGAGCAGCAGCTTAACGTCTGCAGGACACACAACTAATCAGAAGGTTGACCAACCACAGAGGTCTGTCAACATTAGCAGTTATGAAGAGTAAGTTAAAAACTTACATTTGTCAAAGATGGATTAACCACGGGCATCTGCCTACCAGTATGTTTAGATGAGGTAAATCAAAGCTCTTAGCCTAACACCTCCTGAATCATGGACAAAGCCAAAAATAATCAAGGACACTGTAAATCTGTAATACCAGCATTATAAAGTTAAAAGGAAATGATATGACAACTTGTAATTTCAGAAGTAAAATTCTGTAATTGCAGTGACCGTCATTAATTATGGATTGTCACATATATTTAAAAAAAAAAAAAAAAAAAATTCCAATTTTAGGAGAGCTAAAACAATTCTAAGCCATCAGAGACAGCCGAAAGGTATGGAATCCAAAGGTGCAGCTACTATTTATGGGCTCATCAGCTGGACACAGCAGATCCATGGGCCACCTTACATTCTTCTGCCCTAAAAAGCTAATCTGATCTAAATTCAACAACCTAACTTGAGGAGCTCACCAATTTAATTCAACATAATAGTCAATTTAATATTCCAAAAGATTTAATTCAATATAAGTGGTGTTGTACTGCTTTGTTTTATAAACTATGAGCAAATGTAACCTGGGTGTATATGCCATACACTAATTGTTCTGACAATTGTACTGTGTACATGTACCTTGGAGCTTTTCTCCCCAGGCCTCTGCTGAAAATGGACATTAATCCAGTTGGACCACTCCGGTTAAATGTAAAATAAAATAAATAAATAAACAAATACTCAATTTAATACTCCAATGAATGAGTACATATATCAGAATTTAAATATGCACTTAAAAAAGAAAACTGAATGTGTGGTTTAGAACTACTGACCTGAATAAAGAGGAACTGAGGGTATACTTTTCACAGCAATGCCAAAGACTACATGATGTAAAAATATATTTTAGTCAAAGACAGTATGAACTGGAGTAAGGCAGATATGGAAGTCTTTGCATCCTACATACAAGAAAAAAAAAGAAGTTATGTACTCACCATAACGTTCCATGTGAGTTGTTCATCTTGCCTTCATTCTTACTGATGGGTTCGGAGCTGATCCTCGGCACCAACTCGGCCAACTGCAAAAGCTCGAGGTCTTCAACCACCTTGAGGCCAACTCCCTATCCCATGATGCACACTGGTCTTCCCTCAGATCTTGTCTGCTGCCAACTTACTACCTACTACCATTAATATGCCGCTTTGAGAACTGGATAAGAGACAATGCACCATATACCAAAGTGTGATGGACCTCAAGTAGACTGGATGGGGGTTGGAGGTTGGAGGGTGGGACAAAAAAATGAAGGCGAGATGAACAACTCACATTGAACGTTATGGTGAGTACATAACTTCTTTATGTGAAGTTGTTCTATCTCACTGTTCATTCTTACTGATGAGTAGCGTCCCAAGTACCATCTTTCTCGGGTGGCTCACGGGAGAATGTTCCACAGAACTGTGGAACCAAAGGAGGTCCTGTCCCTGGAGGCCTTGTCTACTTTGTAATGAATGATAAAGGTATGAGGTCTTGACCAGGTAGCTGCTGCACAAATAGCATCTAATTGTAACCTTGCAGAAAAGGCTAATGAGATTGAAACAGCTCTAGTAGAGTGGAGCTTTATTTTTTATTGTAAGGGAGGGGTATTCTCTGAACTATAAATGAAGGAAATGCAATCTGATAGCCATCATGACAAGGTGACGTTTGTCACTGGGGCACCTTTTTTTGAAGAAACACAAACGACACCACAAACTGTAGAAAACACAAACCAAAGCAGCACTCCAAAGTCGTCAGCTCTTTATTAAAAATAACTTGAGTAAAAAACTGGTAGCAAATCACAAGTAAAGTTAAGCGCTTTTAGTCTAGTTTAGTAACTAGACTTATTCAGACAACAAACGGCAACTCAAATTCACTTAAATACACATTACTTAATATGTACCAATTAGACATAATAAATTACCTTAAACTTTGCAGCATAAATTAAGTTAATCAATGCTACTAGTTGGTACAGCATACATAGTACAATAACATAAAATAAAATGGAATAAAATAAAGTGAGCTACTGTACTTGAAAAGCTAAACAAGAAAAATCATATCAGCCTTTACATTCTAAAATGTTAATTAATTGCAAAACTAAGATGCAATAATTATTAACCTTAGGGGTTTATAATTAGTCAATTTCCTATACATTGGAAATCTACAAGCCCTGGCAAATTGTTCTGAACTTATAATAAATAAAAAATTCACTAAATAAAGGACATTAAGGAAAAAAGTAAAATAGGCATAAAAATGGAACTAAAAATAACCTACCTACGTCCTTTCTTAATAATGCTGTTGTATTTTACATAAAACATTACATTTTAAACTACCTGTTCAAACTCTAAGTCTCAAGAGGCACTGGATGGAACAACAGTTGTCAATGCCTGGACAGTGGCAAGCATCCAACCGGATGTGCCACATTAATTCCTTTTTCTCAAAATAGAGATCTTGGTCCACCCCCTTACATCTTTTGGGATATGATCAATAACTTTAAACCTGAAGCTGTGAGAATAGGGTTTCCCTTTAATATGGCTAGCTAGGGCACTTTTGATTTTCTCCTTTCTGATATAATAAAGATGCTCATATACCCGCTCTCGTAATCTACGATCATTTTTTCCCGATGTAGAAAGCGGGGCATAGTTGACTGAGCTAGGTATATAACATAGGTAGAATTACAATTAAATCTACTTGATGAATGGTGTAACGTTGATCCCTAATATAAAATGTGTACCCTATATCTATGAATTTACAATAACTACAGGATTCACATTTGGTCATACCTGGGTTCCTTACAGTTCTAATGTTACTTGCCTCCAAAAGGTTTTTCAAGTTCTTACCCTTCTTAAATGTAAAAGGGGGAAGTGACCCTAACAGTGGACGCAATTCAGAATTGTTACTCAGCAAATTCCAATTTTTCTTTATTAATTGAAAGAATCTGTCCACTTTCTGAGCTAAATTAGTATAAGAGAGACCAGGGACCTGTTTGTCACTTGGTTGGTAACAATGTTAGTCATGTTATGGGAAAGGGCTTTCCCCTGTAATAATGGGGTGTAGACACCGTTTGACCTCTTCTATGTGATCTCGGTCATAATTTCCTCAATAAGGTCTCTCAGATACCCCCTAGAAAGAAACATATCAGCTATTTTTTCACATTCCTTCAAAAATTCACTATCAACTGTGACCATCCTTGCGGCCCAAACTAACTGGCCTTTGATTACTGATTTTTTTATGGTGGAGGGGATGTGAACTACTGAAATGTATGTATGAATGCATTTGAGAAGGTGTCCTTCCTATGGATTCTGGCAGCCAGCCTTTTATGAGTTTGATCCTTACAGAATACAATGTCCAAATAAGTTACTGTCTCTTCATGGAAGTTAAGTAAATTTCAAAACCTCAGTAGTCTGATTTAAATATTCAATAAACTGCACAACTTCATCCAAGCTGCCTTTCCCCAGTAGGCCATAACTGTGTTAGCAAAGCTGGCCCCACATGGGGACCCCAATAGCCACTCCAATTTCCTGTAAGTAAAACTGGTTATCAAACAGAAAGCAATTATTAGCACAATGTCCAGCAAAACTAATTTGGTCTCTGCTAAAGGGGCCCCTTTCTCACTAAGGAACCGAAGTACATATTCGACTCCTTCCTCTTGTGGAATAGACGTATAAAGATCTCGGACATCGATGGTTAAGAAGCTGAACTCTTCCTTTTAAGGAAGTTCCTTTAATTTAGATAGAAAGGACCAAGAATCTTTACAAATTTGATCTTCATTCCTAAGATGTTTCTTCAAAATGTTATCCACTACCTTGACTATAGACTAGGTTAATTACTTTGGCGAGCATCTATTAGTGGCTTCATAGGTGGATCTGTTAAAGATTTATGAATTTTAGGCACACCGAACAAGACTGGGGTTCTAGGAGCTAACAGCTAAATAGTTCAACAAGGGCATGTCTATTAGTTGTTCAATAAACAAATCATTCAGATCTTCCTTGATTTTTCTATAAGCTAAGTTGAATTCATTCAAACTGACTAAGGTGCAAGTATCAGTATCCAAAAGCTTGGTCATCTTCTGGATATAAAAATCGTTCCCCATGATTACCAATCCTCCCCCTTTATCAGGTTTTAGGATTCTAATTGGTAGCTGTTGAAAATCATTAAAGGCTGCTCAGTCGTCGTCCCCTACATTTCTTGTAAAGTTAAATTTCTCTGTTAATGAATTCCTGAAGTCGATTTCTAATATTTTTTCAAATGTTGCTATAAGTGGATGACTTAGTGGGTTAAAAATACTAGCTATATGGTACTCAGGTTCGATTGTCTGTTAAGCTTTGAAGAGAACCTGCAAGTTAAGTTTTCTGATGTACTGCTTTAACTCCATAATAATTTGTACCATATTAGCTGGTTTAGTGGGTACAAATGATAAACCCTTTGCTAATAATTCCACTACATTAGCTTTAACTTGAAATTCAGAGCAATTATACATGCTGAAATTCCCTTTCTTGTTAGTAATAACAGTGACTGGGGGCACTGTTTGCCTACAAGAATCAGTATTGGGTTCAACATTCACATATGTATCAGTCTCCACAGTTCTATTTTGCAGATTCATATTAAACAACATATTAGGAGCTACAAGTTCAGACCCAGCAATTACACTATTTGATGAACAAAAGGTAGCCAAGTCAAACATTTCCAAATGAATTCCAGAATTAGACTGGGGGGGGATACAAGGTGATCAATCACATGCCCTGAATTACTATAATTAACATTAAGGGTCCTATTAAAATTAGCAAGCCTTTCACAACTACTTACATCATTGTTCAATAGCCTCAGTAGTAATGCTCAAATTAGGAAAAAGTATGACACTATTGTTGTCATTATTAGCTTTTACATTTGTTTTCTTACCACATTTACATGGTTTGCTACTAGGCCCCACTCTATTGGTAACATTTCTTATCTTTCTGAATGTAAGTGGTTCACTACTAAGCACCCCACTATCAGTAACATTAAGTGGTCGTGCAATTGTCAGATGCATCACCAGAACTATACCTTAAAACATCAGCACCCATAATGCCAGTCATTAGCAACAAATGACTCACCCAACATATTATTAATTAAATTAAACTGTAAACATGTACTGTTAGTTTGATAAGCTACCTTAGTTCGAAATGAAGCCACAGCAGTGCTGAGAGAATCCACACGCATTTTCGTCCTAAAAAACAGACTAGCATGTAAAGGTGGTGTGTTAGTCACAAAAGTAGCAGGCGAAGAGGCAGGAAAATCAGTAACAGTACCTGAATAGTTCACAACAAAGTCAAATAAGTCCGAGTGAGTAGAGGTAGTTACCTCTTCTTCCTGTTTGTGTTGCCTTTTCTTTATTGAGAATTTTTCCTTTTCCGAGCGTAGTCTCCCGTCTGTTGCTGACTGGAACCCTCCTGCAAAAAATCCTATTCGTCATGTTCATCATGGTACAATTCTGCTGCAGTAAAATTGCCCAAATTATCTAGGTGGTTTCCTTGCTGCTCGTCGTTGATTTTGTTTAATAAGATTTGATCCAACTGTTGTTGGTCTCATTTGTTGTGCAGCTGGATGGGGTATACTATTTTGTCATTGGGAAGGTGGGGGGACAGGGTATGCAACACCATTAGCGTATGCTTTGATGTTCCATTCCAGTTTCTCAACTTTGTTAATCTTAATTTTTCTATATGTTTATCGATGCTTTCAAAGCATCTTGTGTAATCATATTTATAGCAGACGAATTCACAGGACTCACAAATGCGGGTGTTGATCAACATAATTTCTTCATTTATGTCCACTGAGTAAAGATAGTGTTTATTGATGAGTTGCATAAGCTCCAACCCGTGCTTATTGAAAAGGTCCAACAGTTCGTTATGGAATAAGGAACCTGGAACGAAGCCTGTTGGGTATTGCCAAGATCTCAGACCCTTTGGAACAACCTTTTCCCTAAGACATGCATCGAAGTAAGCAACCTCCAACTGTAATTTTTGTTTTTATTTTTAACAGTTTAGAGTCCAGAGCTTTTAAGGAGGCAAGTAACATTAGAACTGTAAGGAACACAGGAATGACCAAATGTGAATCCTGTAATTATTGTAAATTCATAAATATGGGGTACACATTTTATATTAGTGATCAACATTACACCAGGTAGACTTAACTGTAATTCTACCTATGTTATATACCTAGCTCAATGTCAACTATGCCCAGCTTTCTACATCGGGAAAACAGATCGTAGGTTACGAGAGCGGGTATATGAGCATCTTTACTATATCAGAAAGGAGAAAATCAAAAATGCCCTAGATAGTCATATTAAAGGGAACCCTTCCTCACAGCTTCAGGTTTAAAGTTATTGATCACATCCCAAAAGATGTAAGGGGTGGACCAAGATCTCTACTTTCAGAGAAAAAGGAATTAATGTGGCAGATCCGGTTGGATGCTTGCCACTATCCAGGCATCAACGACTGTTGTTCCAGAGTTTGAACAGGTAGTTTAAAATGTAATGTTTTATGTAAAATACAACAGCATTATTAAGAAAGGACGTCGGTAGGTTATTTTAGTTCTATTTTTATGCCTATTTTACTTTTTTCCTTAATATCCTTTATTTAGTGATTTTTTTTTATTTATTAAAAGTTTAAAACAATTTGCCAGGGCTTGTAGATTTCCTATGCATAGGAAATTGACTAAGGTTAATAATTATTGCATTTTAGTTCTGCAATTAACTAACATTTTGGAATGTAAAGGCTGATATGATTTTTCTTGTTTAGCCTTTTGAGTACAGTAGCTCAATTTATTTTATTTTATTCTATTCTATTTTATGTTATTGTACTATGTTTGTATGTTGTACCAACTAGTAGCATTGATTATTTAACTTAATTTATGCTGTAAAGTTTAAGGTAATTTATTATGTCTAACTGGTACATATCAAGTAATTAAGTTAATAGGAGAAAGAAGGGGGGAGTGTATTTAAGTGAATTTGAGTTGCTGTTTGTTGTCTGAAGTCTAGTTACTAAACGAGATTAAAAGTGCTTAACTTTACTTGTGATTTGCTACCAGTTTTTTACTAGTTATTTTTAATAAAGAGCTGAAGACTTTGGAGTGCTGATTGTTCCTGCTTTGGTTTGTCTTCTCACCTTTTTTTGACTTCGAAAAAGAAACAAAGAGCTGATCTGTTGTTCTGAATTGCTTCGTTCTATCTAAATAAAATCTGAGTCGTCTATGAACATCAAGTTTGTGCAGCATGTGTTCCATCCTGTTTGTGTATTTAGAAAAGAAAACGGGCAATTCAATAGATTGGTTAAGATTTGTCTCTGAACAAACTTCTGGTAACAAGGGTAGATTAGTTCTGAGCGAAACTCTGTCATTATGGAAAATCAGATACAGAGGGGTTTGATACTTAAGGCCTGTAACTCAGAAATCCTCTGAGCAGAAGTAATAGTTATCAAAAATATAGTCTTCCATGAGAGAAATTTCAAGTGACAGGATGAGGCTGGTTCAAAAGGAGGTAATATAATTTGCGAGAGCACAAAATTTAGATTCCATGGCATGGCTGGAGTTCTGGTTGGTGGTCTCAAATGAATGGTACCATTAAGAAAGGCTTTAGATAGTCAATGTGACATGACATTAGGACCTTGGAAGCCAAGACGAAAGTTTGAGATTGCTGCTAATTGAATTCTAATGGTAGCTGCATCAGCTCCTTCATTGAAAAGTTTAGTCAGAAATTCCAATAAAGATGGGACTGGAGCTACGTAGGGATCAACATCATTCTGAGATGCCCATAGAGAAAATCTCTTCCATTTCCTAAGATATAATTTTCTGGTAGATGATTTATGAAAGGATGTTATAATATATTGGGCCTCCGCTGAGAGGTTGTAAAGCCTGGATATTGTTGGAATTGGAGCAGCCAAGCTGTCAGTTTTAGGGAATGAAGAGAATGATAAAGAGCCCCTGATGAATGGGTCAGCAGATCAGGAACTGGGTCTAGGATCCAGGGTTCTTCCAAAAGATGAGGCTGAAGGAAGGGAAACCAAATTTGCCGAGGCCAGTAAGGGGCTATTCCTTTCCAGAGACTTTGCTTTCTGCAATACTTTGGGTATCAGAGGGAAAGAGGGAATGGCATAAAGGAGACCCAGGGGCCAACTGTGCACCAGTGCATCCCTTGGGGCATCCCCCGGTATGGGGAGCAGGGCAAAGTAGCTGCTGCATTTCGTGCTTGTTGGGGTTGCAAAGAGATCGCAGCAAGGCTGGCCCCACCTGCGGAATTATTCCGCTACTTGTTTCTTTAGGGACCACTTGTGAGGCAAAATAATTGCCCTGCTTAGCTTGTCTGCTATCACATTGGAACTCCCAGAGATGTGTGTTGCTATCAGAAAGCACTGGGTGGAATTGACCCACTGCCATACTCTCAGGGCCTCTTGACACAGGGGATAAGATTTGGTTCCTCCTTGTTTGTTTATGTACTAGACCCACTGACATGTTGTCTGTCTGAATTGCAATTGTTCCCAGAGGTAGAGAGTCTTGAAAGGACTGCAACGCTAGAAGCGCTAGAAGTACTGCGATCATCTCCACAACATTTATATGTAGATGAGCCTTGTGGTTTTCCACGTGCCTTGGGCTGTTCTTCCCTGATAATGCCCCTCCACCTTATCAAGGAAGCGTCCATAGTCACCGTGGCTATGGGACTGGTTAGAATGAATGGACGGCCCCGAGTTACCTTCCGAGATGTCAGCCACCATTAAAGGTCCTTCTTGCATGTATTCTTTATGATTTGGTGTGACACTGGGAGTTCCTGAAAGGACCATTGAGAGAATAAGAGCCACTGTAGAATTGGCATGTGCATTCAAGCGAGGAGAATGGCTACCATTGATTCTAGCAATTTGAGTACCATGGAGACTGGGGCGTTTGTCCTTGGAAGCAAGTCTAATATTTGCTTTCGTGAAAGACAAACTCTTTCTGGAGGCAGACAACATCATTGTAACTGTGTTTAGTTCTGCTCCTATAAAAACGATCTGTTGCAATGGCGATAAGGCATATTTTTCTGAGTTGATGGTAATCCCCAATTGACTGCAAAGATTTAAGGTTGTGTCCCTCGCCTGAATGAGTTGATGCTTGGTGGCGGCAGTAAGGAGCCAGTCGTCTAGATATGGAAACACCTGGAATCCCAAACATCTCAGGTGAGCATGACTACTGCCATACATTTGGTGAACACTCTGGGGGCTGTAGTAAGACCAAAGGGCAGAGTGTGAAATTGATAATGGCTGGCTCCCAGCCGGAAGCGTAGATGATCACTGGATGGCCTGTCCATCTTTATGTGATAGCACGCATCCTGAAGATCTATACAGCACATCCAATTGTCTTTCCCCAGAAAGGGGAGTATCAACTGAAGTGTGACCATCCGGAACTTCGTCTTTTCTATTGACTTGTTTAGTCTGCTGAGGTCCAGAATAGGTCTCCAGTCCAGTTTTCTTTGGAACTAAAAAGAACCTTGAGTAAGTTCCAGATCCACTCTAGTCTGCTGGGACTGGCTGGATGAATCTTTTCTCCAGCAACCTTTGAACCTCTAAGGCTGCTTGTTTCCTGTGACTGGGTGGAACGTCTGGGATTTTTTTCACTAGAGGGGGAGGAGTGGCAAAGGGAATTGAGTATCCTCTGGATATTATGCTTTGTACCCAGCTGCCTTTTATTATTTTTAGCCAGGTGTCCAGGTGCAAAGAAAGGCGTCCCCTGACTGCCTCCAGAGATGAACAGTCGGGACTCCTTTCAGAAGCACTGATCAGGCTTGCCAAAGAACTGATCTCTGTCGCCCTGGTTTTGCAGACCTCCTCTGCCACGTGGGCAGCGTCTTCCTTTATTACCCCCCCCCCACCTCTGCCTCTAGAGGGGGTTTCACTACGAGTGTCCTGGAAAGATCCTTGAGATTTACGGAACCATATCTTTCCACCCCCTCTCCCTTTGGGGTAAGGTCTATTTGGGGTAGAAAAACATACTCCAATGGCAGACAAGGTCTTTCCGTCTTTTTCACTCCTGATAAGTGTTTCCTTTATCTTTGGTCAGAAAAGGGACGAACCGTAAGGGGGCATTAATGAAAGAAGACTTAAAAAGGTTTTGCAAAGAAACATAAGCGCGTCCAGAAATGTCTCCTGAGAGCAATTCCTGTACCCGCTACTCTGCTCGTACCATCAGCTGCATATAACAGATGCATGGACAAGTTCACAATCAAATTAAGAGTGCAGAGCTGTGAAGTTACCTTGTCTGAAACCTCCGCAACTACTGAACCCTGTAGGGTGTCTCTCAGCTCCTTCAGATCATCACTTTATAATCTAGTGAAATGTGTGACAGTTCAGCGATCGAAGGACAAAGGCCGCTGAACTAAACATATGCTTCCTGTTACCTGTCCATGATCCTGGACTCTCTATTAAGTGGATGAACAGATGAAGTCTCTGATAATTCCTTCTTGGTGGCCGCCGCCACCACCATAGCACTCCTTTAGTGAGATAAGCTCTATCTTGAGGGCAAGTTATAAATTTATTAGGCCTCCTGGGTACAGGGTCCGTGGTATCTGGGGACTTGCATGCCCTTCGAGTGAGTAATTCAATCAACTCATCAAAAGGTGGAGACACCAAAGAGGTGAAGGGCTGAGACCCAAATGCGTTCAGGAGGACTGACTCATCATCAGTAGGGTTAAGGGATTTCCAGCCACCCCTCTGTTTAAGAATTTCTAAGATATCTGCAAAGGAGATATCCTCTGAGGGGGGACCGTGGGGACCCTTTTGACTCATCCAAGTTGGTACCCAAAGTGACGGACTCCTGTGGGGAGTCCAAATGCTTCCTCTTGCAAAGTCTCTTCCTAGGCACCTCTTCAGTGAGAGCTTCTAGAGAGGTCTCAGAAGAACATGGCTCACCAATGGGGCTTCCTGAGGCTCAGGTTCTCTATGCTTTAATGGCACGTGTGATGTAGAGGTAGACACCAGTGCTTTCAGGGAGGGAGCTGCTGGGACAGATGGAGTGGTGGTCGGCGTGGACCAAGCCCTCCTCATAGCATCTAAGGCCCCTTGGTCCCGACAAGAGGAATCCCTCGGATCTGATGGAAACTGTCTGCGCCAGTATGAAGGGCTCTGAGCCAGAGGTCAGGGCCAAACTCACTCAATCCAAAGCCCCGAGAGGTAAAGTCGGCACTGACAAGTTGGTTCTACTATCCTCCCCGGACCCGACCGGGGAGTGTTGGCTCCGAGATCCTTCGGTCAGCGCTGAAGACATCAGGGCAGTCGGAGCCGATAAGCCTAGAGTAGGTGTTGGTCCTGAAGGTTCCACGATCATCAGTTCCGCGCTCTCTGGCTCCAAAGCCTCCATGCAGATCGGAGAAGGAACATAAGATGTTGGGGGAGCTAAGTCGGCTCCGAAACCCCCGGGATCAGTGGCAATAAAATTTTTGTCAGCGCCGGCATCTGTAAAGGCTTCTTTACCACGCGGTCCACATCCAAATCTGACAGTCTACTTGAGGCCCATGAAGAATGTGACAAAGCAACCAATTGTAAAATGGGAGATTTTAATGTAGGAGATACTGGCTCCAAGGTCAAGGACCGGGCTCCTAACCACAATGACTGTTGGTTCCGTAGGCTGTGAAGCCTATGTCGAAGCTTTACTGGACACTGATTTTGTAGTCAATGGACTCTTCGTCAGTTCCATAGGCTTCTTGGAGTGCTTGTCAGACTTATCCAGCAACTCTTGGAAGGAGGATTTTAAAAGACCCTTATCCATGAGTTTTCTTTTCCTTTCATGCAACACTCTGGAGCTAAAAGAGTGGCATACAGCACAGCTTTCCTGCAGGTGTACTTCACCCAAACAATAAACACATTCAGTATGTCCATGGGTGATAGACATCTTTTGCCCACATTTTGGGCATTTTTGAATCCAGACTTGGATTTTTCCTTTTCCTGATAAGACATAGTATCAAGAAATATATAACTGTTGAAAAAGGACAGCAAGTATATTCGGAAGTACAAAAATACCAACACTAATACTTAACAAGCAACTATTGCCCTGTAAAGAAAAGGGCTCTAACTCTAAATATTAACACTGAAACAACTACTAAAGCCTTGTAATATAAATAAAAAAAAAAAAAAAGAGGATCTAAGAAAATTTAGCTATCAGTATAAATTTAAGCTAAAGTTAAATTATCTGCCCTGTAAAAAAAGGAAGGGCTCTAACTTAACAGATACATACATAATATAAATGCTAGAGATAGGGAGAAGAAAGGCCTAAACATGGCCACTAATATCTACTAATTTAACTATAGAAATAACTAACTGTTAATACCTATGCTTTAAACTAAGTACCTAAATAACTAACAGGCTAAACTATTATAAGCACTTACTTGGAAGCATAAACTAGAATTAAAGAAAGTTATTCATTGGCCGGAGCTGGTGAACGTCTGATCAAGTTGCAGCAGCAAACGAGATCTGAGGGAAGACCAGGGTGCATCATGGAATAGGGAGTTGGCCTCAAGCTGGTTGAAGACCTTGAGCTTTTGCAGCTGGCTGAGTCAGAGCCGAGGATCGGCTCTGAACCCATCAGTAAGAATGAACGGCAAGACAGAAAAACTTCACATTAAACCATTTATAAATCTCATTATAATGAAAGGAAAAAGATATATAAAGCATTTAGGACAACCAAAACACTTTCTGTGGGGACATGTCACATTCATTTCAGGACTGCAAGAAAAGATGTGAACAATCTGGGAAATGTACACAATGTATAGGAAACAAAGTGTTGGGAAGAAGGACATTTACTACAAGATGATGTTGTTGAAGGTGAGATCAACAATGGAAAACACTTGTCAAAATAGAGAAGAAAAAACTGAAAGGAAAGTGAAAGACAAAGCATCCGGCAAAAAAAAAAAAAAAGGATGAAAGGGAGGAGGAAGGCCATAAAGTAAACAAAACTGAAAATCATCATAGGGAAGCAGTGAAGGACAGCGGTGATAAAGGGGGTGAAATAAGGTCTTAAAAAGAAGTGATGAAGGGGAAGAAAGCAGAACTAGAAACTTGATGAGGGAAAGAAACAAGTAAAATAAATAGAGGGACAGGATGTGACAGAGAAAAAGAAAGTTACAGAATGTGATGGACAGCAATCCAAAAAAACGGAAATGGTTAATGTTAGCATACTATCAGTAAATATTAAAATATATTAGTACACAGATGGTGCAGAAAGGTAGAGGGAGCCATATGTTTAGACACTTGCTTTTTAGGGGAGACTTTGTAATCTGAGAGGGAAAGACGAGACATGAACTTTGGACAATGTGTTTTGGAATTGGTTATTAAAAAGACACGAGAATTATAGAGAAGATAGTATGTACTGCAGGAAGATTACTTACATGTGATGTGAAGATCACTTCAAATCACTTCAAAATCTTTATGGCTAATTGTAGTTTACAGACATTACAATACTTAAGATGGGGAGTCTGAAGAAATAAATATATATATATATATATGTACTGATAAAAACTAGCATTGAAATAGTGGGAGATGTGAACTGTAAGTTAAGTAAAATAAGAGGAAAGGGAACACTGGGTGAGATAAGGGAGAATTACAACTGGATAAAAATATCAATTTATGTATGTAAAGGGGAAATTAAAGGCAGAAACAGATTATGTCTTGTTACCTGAATAAGATAGAAATCCAGAGTGGTAGAAATATCTCATAGCATTATGAGCTACAGCTGGAGAAAATGAAAAGGTAATTCACAAGGGAAAATATTTCAAAGACTTGATGGGACATACTAACAAAGTATAAAGAGGAATACTGTATAAAGAGCAGGAGTAAATGGGGCATTTTTATAGGTCAGAGACCCAGTGGTGGGAAAAATACAGAGGAAAGTAAAACAGTGTATTTAGAATTGCAAGAAAAAGCTGCACAGGTTGTAAGACAAGAAAATAAAGACTTACTAAAAAAACAAGGAAAAGACTACTTAAAACCAGACAGATGGCTATATGAATGGTAGAGATAACACAGAGAATTAAAGCTATGAGCCGTTAATGAGCTGCTTCCTGTGGTAGGGTTTGATTACCTCAACCTTCACTTGCTTACTGTTTGACCTTGAGTAAGTCAATTACCTAGACAGTGCTATTGGAGCAATTGGGAAGAATGAGATGGGCTCCTCGACAGTCACTGGATTACATGCCTAGAAACCATCTATAAACCAATATGGAAATAATCAGAGGTTTGATAAATAGGCACAATTCTTTTCTCTGAATGGGAAAAATGAAGCTTCTCCATTTCTTGGAAGAGAGATAAAGTATGAGGGTGGGTTATTACAGGTAAAGGATAAAAAAAGAATATTAAGATGTATACAAAAAGAGTCTGTTGCAAGATTTGTAGAGAAACTCTACAACGATGCAACAAGTATGAAAGCAGGTTTTTGCAAATGTAAAATTAATAATAAAAATACAGGAAAAAATAAAGACTGGAAAGTAAGTGAACAAGAAATGAAAAGGCATCAAGAGAAGTGAAATAGATAAAAGGTGAGATAGGATGCAAGTTTTTTTTTAGATAAATAAATGGAGAAAGAGAAAAATGTTTTTGAGAAAATAATGAATGGATGGAGGGGAGGGTGGCATTAAGCAAGGAGAAATACATGATGGGGTAATAAAATTAATTAAGAAGAAAAGTACAGTTGTGTATCTACCATAAATGTAGATGTTCGAGTGTATTCACTGTTGCAGTCATTACACTTGGGTTATCCTGCTGGCAGGCGACCCGCAGTCGGCCCGAGTTCCAAAGTCTTGGTCCGGCGTCAGTTGCTATCGTCTCTTCTCTGACGTCAGTGCACCAGAGGTATAAAAGATGCAACCAACGCAATTTTCTTCAGTTTTTCTTGCCCCAGATGTCAGGTGCCCCTGGATAGGAAGGTTGGAAAGATAAAATTATGCCAAAAAAAACAAGCATATATTACTATAAACATTTCTTTCATCTACAAGCAAATACACCACATAGGTTGTATAGAAATGAGAAGTACAGAAAAGTCCCAGCAATGAAAAGTGGATGGTGGGTGGGTAACCCGGAGTGCAACAGTGAATACACTCGAACATCTACATTTATGGTAGGTACACAACTGTACTATGTTCATAGTGTTTCACTGTTGCAGTCATTACACTTGGGTAGAATCCTAAAGCTGAGGTTGGGTGGCTGGGTCTAAACTGGATTTGGAGAGGCTACCAGGCCCTGCAGAACTGCAGTGGCAAAGCCTGCTCTGGATTTAGAGTAGAGAGGTAAGTGGTAGTGCTTGGTGAAAGTGTGCACTGAGCTCCAGGTTGCAGCTTCTAAAATGTCTTTGGTTGGTACACCTCTGAGAAAAGCTGCTGAAGTGGCTGCTGCTCTGGTAGAAAGTGGCCTAATGCCCTTAGGCACTGATTTGCCATGTAGTGCATAACAGAAGCAGATGCAGTGTCCTATTCATTTTTAAATTGTCTGCTTTGTGATAGGCTTCCCTTGTGATCCTGCAGCATAGGCTACAAACAGTTGCTCAGATTTTCTGAAAGCTTTTGTTTTGTCCAAGTAGAATCGTAGCGGTCTGTGTATATCCAAAGCATGCAGAAGTCTCTCCCCTTTATTCTGGGGATTTGGGTAGAAAGTTGGTAAATGAATGGTTTGGTTCAAGGCCACATTGGAGACCACTTTTGGCATGAATGTTGGGTTTGTCCTAAGAGAAACCCTGTCCTGATGAAAAATGATGAAAGGTTCCACAGCCATTAATGCCTGTAACTCGGAGACTCTTCTTGCTGAAGTTATTGTTAGAAGCAGAGCAGTTTTCCATGAGAAAAATTTTAGATCAACTGTGCTGGCTGGTTCAAAAGGAGGCATTGTGAATTTTTCTAAAACAAAACTGAGATCCCAAGCTGGTACTGGTGCTCTTCTTGGGAGTCTTATAATTTTTGCCCCTCTGAGGTACTGCCGTAGAAGAGGATGTGAAAAAATAGGGTTTTCCGTATTGTAATGAGCTGAAATGGCAGAGGCATGGATTTTAATTGATGAGAAAGATAAGCCTTTGTCCAGCATCTCAGTTAGGTATTGTAAAATCTGAGGTATATTTGGGAGAAGTGGTTTGAGCCCTTGTGCCTGGTTCCAAGCACAGAATCTCTCCCATTTTTCTGCGTAAGATTTCCTAGTGCTGGGCCTCCTGGCTTCTAAAATAACATTCATAACAGCTTTAGAGAGAGGTGCAGTCTGAGTGGCTACATTATCTGCCATGCTGCCAGATTTACGGTTCTGAGTTGACTGTGCAGAATCTGATTGTCTTGTTGAGTCAAAAGTTGAGGAATTTGAGGTAGAAGCCAAGCTGGGCCTTGAGACAAGCTCTTTAGGATTGGGTACCAGTGCTGGCGTGGCCAGTCTGGGGCAATCAGGATAATTTTTGGCCTTTCTTGTCTGACTTTTAGGAGTACCTTGGTAATAAGAGGCATCAGAAGAAAGGCATAAACTGTCAGGCCTTTCCAGCTGAATGATAGGGCACCCACTTTCCATGCTTGAGAGTGATAAATTCTTGTGCAGAATTTCTATATTTGGTAATTGTGAGTGGAGGAAATAGATCTATGTCTGGGTGTCCCAATTTGATCGTTATCATGCTGAACACTTGTGGATTTAGTTTCCATTCGTGAGGATCCATGAGATTTCTGCTTAGTTCGTCTGCCAGTGTATTTTTTTTTGTTCCTGGCAGGAAATGTGCCTACAGATGTATTTGATAGGTCAGTGCCGTGTTCCACAAAGTCATGGCTTTTCTGCATAGGAGGTAGGAATGTGTGCCCCCTTGCTCGTTTATGTACCACATAACTGTGGTATTGTCCGTCTTTATTAATAGTTGTCCTGGATGCAGAAGGTCCTTGAAAGCTGTCAGGGCATTCTGTACAGCTAGCATCTCTCTTTGATTGATGTGAAGATGCATTTGTTCCTTGGGCCACGTGCCCTGAATACATTTTTCTGCCATATGTGCCCCCAGGCATAATCCGATGCAGCCGTTGTTATTGTCTGCCTGGCTGTGGGTAAGGTGAAAGGCTGTCCCTTGTTGTGGTGACAGGCCTGGGACCACCATCGAAACTCCTGTTGTAGGCAGGGGATTAAAGTTATGATTGTCTCCAGGCTGTGACAATGCTGAGTCCAAACACTTTTTAGATACCATTGTAGTTTCCTCATATGCAGTTTTGCATATGGAATTAGTAGAATGCAGGATGCCATGAAGCCCAGGGCCTGCAGAATTTTTCTTGCAGGGAGCTGGGTTTCTGTTGCCATCATTTGAAAGTAATGAGTCAGTTACCTTTGTTTGCCTGGTGTGAGATAAGTCATCTGGGTAGTTGTATTCAAGCTTGCACCCAGGAATATTATCTCTTGAGAGGGCACTAGTTTTGATTTCTTTTCATTTACTGTGTACCCTAGGCAAATTAGTAGTATTTTTACAAACACCAGATGCTTTAGAAGAATGTCCTTGCTCTCTGCTTGAATAAGGCAGTCGTCCAAGTAGGGATATATTTGAATTCCTTTTTGTCTGCAAAATGCAATTACTGGTGCCAGGCATTTTGTGAAGACCCTGGGCGCAGTGCAGAGAATTGGTAATGCATAGAGAGCTTGCTATGAATCTGAGGTATCTTCTGCAAGATTGTCTGATTGGGGCATGCAAATATGCCTCCTTGAGGTCCAAGGTAACTAGCCAAGCCTTCTTGCCCAGCATGGACAGAAGTTGCTGTAGTGTTAACATTTTGAATCTTGGGACATCCAGGAAAGTATTTAGGAATGACAGGTCTAGTATTGGTCTCCAGGCTTTGTCCTTTCTGGGTACTAAGAAAAGTCTCGAGTAAAATCCTTGTCCCTGTTCTTGCTGAGGGACTCTCTGAATAGCTCCCATGTCCATAAGAGCAGCAATCTGGTTTTGTGGCAGGTCTGGCATACCTTTTGATTTTGGAAGCGTGTGAAAGTGGAACCTGTAACCCTGAGAAACAATATTCAGTACCCATTTGTCCTGGGTGATTATGTGCCAATTTTTTGAGAAAAGTGCTAGCTTTCCCCCTAGGGGTGCTTTTAAAAGATAAGTGCTTGGCATCCGTAGAGGGAAGTCATTGGGACTGTTTCCTATAAAGCTGTGATTTGTCTTCTCCTCCTTTGGGGGATGAAGCACCCCATTGTTTAGGTCTGTAGGAGCCTTGGGGCTGAGATCTGCCTCTTGGGCGTCTGTATCTGCCTCTTTGTGGTCTGTCTGACACTGGAAAGGATACAGCAAACAAGCACTTAGCACACCAAATAATTTATTGTAAAGCTTTTGGGTCCACACCCTTCATCAGTACATAATAACAACATCCTTTTCAAACTTTAAATAGGATACTCAATTAATCACGTTTCAGCCAGCCTAATGAACCTATCCATTAGTTAAAATTTAAAGAACTAGGTAATTAAAATACAACAACTTAAAACTTCCAGACATATTTAATTAAATCTAAACATTCCAACTATATTCAAAAATATAAATCACATTTTGAATATAGTTGGAATGTTTAGATTTAATTAAATATGTCTGGAAGGATGTTGTTATTATGTACTGATGAAGGGTGTGGACCTGAAAGCTTTACAATAAATTATTTGGTGTGCTAAGTGGTTGTTTGCTGTATAGTTTCATATTTGGATACAGTATTACCGGTGTCATGACACTGGAAAGGACCAATTTTTTGAAGGCCAGTTTCTGCTAAATCTAGGTGGTTGAACCTGTAAGAAATCCTTCACTGTCTGCATTGATTTTGCTTTATCCTCCATTTTCTTTAACACCTCTTCTGCCTTAACACCAAACAAAGTATCATGCTGTAGTGGAGCATCCAATAATTTTACTTTAACATGGTCAGGTAAACTTTGTTCTTTCAACCAAGCATGCCTTTAAATAACAGAGCCTGTAATTGCAGCTCTACAAGAAGCCTCTAATGAATCAAAACCACATTGCAGAGTATGCTTTCCCACTTGTTCAACTGCATGCAATAAGTCCTGCATTTCCTTACTGTCAGGTCTTTCTGAATTAGAAACCATTTTCTGTTTTAACAATGACATAAGGTACTGTTGATATTTAAGCATGTAAAACTAGCAATTTAAAGCCCTTACAGCTAAAGTAGCAGAAGTGTAAACTTTTTTCCCCCATCTGTCCAGAGCTCTTGAATCCCTATCCGAAGGGACAGGATTTTTAGCAGTGGAAGCCTTAACCCCTTTAGAACCCTGGGAAATTGTTTCTGGGTCTGCAGCGGGATTTTTGTAAAGAAATTTATGAGAGTCAGGGACCCTGTAGTACCTATCTGGTTTGACTGGTGCAGGGGGTAAAGAATCAGGAGACAGACTGGATTCAGAAAAAACATCAACAATATCAAGCACAGGGGGGATAGCCAGGGGCCTGTGCTGAGGCAATAAAAGGAAATCCCTGAGCCTTTTCTTGGATTCTGAATAATCCTGGCTCTCCCAAAGGAAATGCTCCCTCATGGTGTGCAGGGTTTCCCCAAAAGAATAATCCTCAGGCGGAGAGGCTGAAGGTATAGACTCTTCTGCATCAGAGTCCTCATAGGGAGGGAGAGAATATCCCTGATCAGAAGAGGAGTCACAGGAAACAGAAACCTCATAGAGAGGGAGAGAATATCCCTGATCAGAAGAGGAGTCAGAGGAAATAGAAACCTGGTCAGAGGACCAGGAAAGGAGAGATAACTATCCCAGCGGAGTGTAGCCTCCCAGACATCTCAAATGCGCAGGTGAAAGCTGCTCTCTCTAAAGCTAAAAACACAGCATCAATGGGACCGGATGGTGTCCCCGGCTGTGTGCTACACGAGCTAAATGAGGAATTAAACCCACACATAAGGCAGCTGTTTAATCTCAGCCTTACCACAGGATACGTGCCCAAGGAGTGGCGTACGGCAACTGTGGTCCCACTCCACAAAGGCGGTGCCTCTACGGACCCTGGTAATTACCGCCCCATAAGCTTAACAAGTCTAGTCTGCAAAGCTATGGAGAGGATCATAATGGAGCTCATAAACAAAGATATAGGGGACTTGCAGACATTGGACCCGACCCAGTTTGGCTTCGTCAAGGGAAGATCATGCCTTTTGAACTTGGTCGACTTCTTCGAAACAGTCACCAAGGCCATTGATGAGGGAAAGGCAGTCCATACAGCCTACCTTGACCGTGCAAAGGCTTTTGACACAATACCCCACTCGGGTATTGTAGAAAAACTTACCAGCTTAAATGTAAACCCATATGTCACAAGATGGGTTGCAAACTGGCTTAAGGACAGAACCCAAAGGGTTAGAGTTGCTGGCGCTATGTCAGACTCCAAGCCGGTCACAAGTGGTGTCCCACAGGGCTCGGTCCTTGGCCCCCTATTGTTCGGCATCTACTTCTCAGACGTACAGGCCGACATGGGAGGACTTTGGCTGACAAAGTTTGCAGACGACTGCAAACTGGGCGCCATAGTGGGAAGTGCATCGGACACGGATATCCTTCAGAAGGGACTCACGGAAACAGATAGCTGGTGCCAGAGCCATGGCCTGAAGTTAAACGCCAAAAAATGTATAGTCATACCCTTCGGGAAAAACAAGGTAACCCCAAGCTACCATATAGGTGGCAATCCACTAAGCAAAGAAGAGGTTATCAGGGACCTGGGGACAGTGGCCTTTCTTTTGACACTCACGTTGCTAAAGTGGTTAGAAAGACCTTCTACATTGCCCACCTGATCATGAAGGGATTCGCATCCAGATCTAGTGAGGTCATTGTTCCCCTGTACTCTTCACTTATCAGACCAATGATCGCGTACAATGCCCCATTCGGGATGTATCTCACCCGACATCTGCAGCAATTGGAGAGACCCCAAAAGTTCCTCACCAAAAGGATAAAGGGACTACAAAATCTGTCATATGCTGCCAGATTGAAGAAACTCCAGCTCTACTCAGTCGCATACCGTCTGCTCAGAGGTGACATGTGCCTGACATACAAGGTCATGTCCAACCCAGAATTAATGGACATGCGCCACCTCAAAAAATCCAAATCCACCAAAACCACTAGAGCACGCGACTTAAACCTTAGCACGGATAAATAGGACATGCTGGAGGGATAGATTTGTCACTCAGAGACTCCCTATGCTGTGGAATAAAATCCCGGTCCATGTGAGGCAGAACACCTCGCTGGCTCTGTTCAAGAGAAATCTTAACCTGTGGATGGGAGATCGTAGGTTGACCCCGGAAATCATCTCTGTGTCACTGCTGGACAGAGGCACAACAAACTAATGGGCACAGTATTTTTTCATATAAGGGGTGGCGTAAGCCAGAAAAATTTGGGCTAGGCTTATAAATGCCTTAGGGCAGATAGCCTAGTATAAACCTATGAACCTATGAATCATAGTCAGTGTCTTGCCTAGGCCTTTTCTCAGGAGGGGGATGAGAACCCCTGATTAAAGTAATTAGGTCTTCGGCCATTTTAAGCATCTGTTTCTTTGGGATGGATGATTGTTCTGGAGAATACTGTACTTGTTTCCTTGTCTTTAATGGTGTCTGATTTTGTCTTGGCAGCTATAGTGGGCTTAAATGTAAGGTGTGAAGGTCTGAAAACACCCTCAGAAGCTGATGCCTGCTCAGCGGCTCCAGACCCATCCAAGGGAATAGTTTCCATAGGCCCAATACCTTGAGTTTCCACAGGCTTGGTGTCTCCACATGGCTGTCGGTTACGGCCTGTAGCTCTGAGGTAGCGGGTGGCAGGGGCTGCGAAAGCGCATCACTGAGAACCGGCGAACTGGCGTCTGGCCTAGAAGAGGCTTCATCGTCTGTTTTGGACTTTGGATGCCTGTCCTTTTCTTTGTCTTTGCGTTTTTTATAAATTCCGGTCGTCTGTTGCTCCGACGGCATTATGTAATTAAACCTTCGGCCAAAATAATGTAAAGCAAAATCAAACCGACGTTTAATAGTGCGTTTATTAAATCTAGCACAAAACAGACAACAGGTAACGTCATGGTCAGGGCCTAGGCAAGGAATACAGTGAGGGTGGAAGTCCTTATGAGCTATTTGCTTCCCACAAGAAATACAATTAACTTTTACTGACATCGGTCTGGAGCAAGAAAAAGTTTCCCCAACAGGGTAATTAGCTTTATTGAAGACTTTGGATCTGAAACTCAAATTTGAAAATCTCAGGAGTCAGCCGACCGGCACTTGCAAACTGCTTTTGCTTCAGGCACTGCGCGGCAAGAAAGACTGATGAAAATGGCATCGGTTGCATCTTTTATACCCCTGGCACACTGACGTCAGGGAAGAGGCGACAGCAACCAACGCCGGACCAAGACTTTGGAACTCGGGCCGACTGCGGGTCGCCTGCCAGCAGGATAACCCAACTGTAATGACTGCAACAGTGAAACACGATGACCATGGTGACAGATTTAACAATGGAGGCTGATTACATTGGGAAATAAAGATAAGATATTTATGGAAATATAAAATGAATGCAAGTGGTAGTGCAAGAATGTGTGAAGTATACAGGGAAAGCAAGTGAAGGAGATGGCAATGACCTACTAACAACTTCGGCAGATGGGAACTCAGTATAAAATCTCATCGAAAGAATGTCACACTAAGGAGTACATCAGTTTTGTGCTAGACTGAACTAACAGTAATAGAAAATTAATCCAAATTTTCAGAGTGGAAGTAGAACCCACAGAGTTATGAATTTCCAGCAACAAAGGCAAGTATGCTACCTGCTGAGCCACTGACACAGATAAATACCCCAGCTTTGACTTAAAGTTAAGAGGCACAGACTGGGACTGCAAAACAAAATTGTATGAGATATGGTGTTTTCATGGATATCTGTTGCAAACCAAACTGTTCCAGATAAAGATCATCTTGATTATTTTGTTTTTTCTACAAAGTTTCACTTACATAAAGTTTGCTGACAACTAAGTAAATAACAGTTTATTGACCAAAAAAACCCAAACAAACCCAAAAAAAAAATTTTTTTT